>NW_015164705.1:564716-571188 GCF_001447785.1 Gekko japonicus | reverse complement strand
TCTGACACCACCCTCAGCAGGCTTCATCCCCAAAATATCCTGGAAGTTTCCAACCTGGAGTTGGCAGGCAACCATCAGCCTACCGTTATCTGCCTGTTTGTCTTCAGGTTTACATCCCCCCCCCCAGCCTCAAAAAGGGCAGTCTTTCCCTGCAGTGGGAACCAAAGCAGCTGATATCATTCTCCTCTCCCTCATATGATCCACACAACTACTCTATGAGGTATGTTAAGGTTGAAAGTGTGTGAATGGTCCATAATTCCCCAGGCTGCTTTTAAAACATGAACCTGGGACCTGCACACCATCCTCTGAAGCGCTCTCTGTGGCAGTAATGGGGTGACTGCTGGCACCTTTTCCTATCATTTTTTGCCTTGTGGTATTCTGCTTGTGGTGTGATCTGTTGTCTTTGTGGTGTGGCATGATTGTGTTATTGGGTTTGTTTCTTTTGAAGGGGAAGTGATGTGTTGTGAGTGAGGACATATGTTACCTCAGAATACAGCAGGGTGGGGAGTATGGCATTGTATCTGTCTATGCAACTGAAAATTCCAACTGCCTTGCGGGGGGGGAGTTTGAGGTGTGGAATGGAGTGAAGTCCAATCAGCTTCCATATGCAAAAGACCTTGAAATGCTGGGCGGGACTGCACAAAGCAGCCAGTCAACCCAGCCAGCGTCTTCTGACTGACAGTTCTTCCGGCCAAACACTAAAGGGGCCAAATTTAGAACGTTCAATATAGAACGTTGCTATTCAATTATAATAAGGGAGAGATAAGTGGCACATAACTGAGACTATAAACTCTGACATTCTTCATTGAACCACGGATCAGTATTACTTCTGGAGGAACTATGGGAAACTATAGATTGCTGCTGAAGCGAGTGTCAGGCTCCTTAGGCAGGTCACACCACACAGGGCTTCAGAAGAAGATAACTGTTTATTAGTGGTTCCAGGACTAAATAACACGTGTACAGCTTGTGTCAGGAATAGCCTTCAGTATAAGGGCCTCTGACTTATAGTGAAATCAAACGTCCCTCCCAATGAGCTGAAGCCAGTGATGATGATGATAATGATGATGATGGCATGCGTATTCACTCATACGGAGGCCACTATTCATTAGAACAGAGTCTGGAAAACTGGTACCTCTGCAGGGAGTTGTCTGTCGTGCCCCTGCCCCATGATTCCAGTAACCATTTTTTTTTTAGCTTTCATGACACACAGTGACTTGCATGAACGGCTTGCATATGGAAGCATAGATTCCCACAAATGTTAATTCTGTGCAAGATGCAGCAAGGCTGTTGATCCAGCACTGCTCCCCATGTGTTCCTGAGGGGCTTCCACTGCTGAAGCATTGGGCTGTGGATGCATGTTGGCTGCTTACAATGCATCTAGGACCTACAGAGACCACATTCAGGCACGGAAAGGATTATCTGCCTACAACAAATTAAGATTCCTGGGATTTCTCTGAGACCCTCAATTAGCATTAAGTACTGAATCCTGTACAGTCATTCCTTAGATGGAGAGTTTTTAAAGGAATCATTTATTGCCCACAATAAATATGTGTTACAGGACAGGACCCAATTGAGGACAATGAATGTGATAGGGAAAAAACTAATTCGTAATAGGATCGCCCAGCAATAATATAGGGACATAGTACTCTTGCAATTTTGTGACACAAAAAATACCACCAATGTCTTCAAAACTACAAACCCAAAGTGCTAATGGGGAGAGAATAATTGCAGAATGGGGGTGGGGGGGGGGAGAGGTAAAGCAGCACAGACTCTCCCAGTTTCTGTAGTTCTGTGCGACAGCGTAATCCTCCTGATCTTAAAGAAACCCAAAAAGGTGTGACATTGAAAGCAAGCTGGCCAATAAAAACGGCACTCGCAGCAGTGCACTTCATTTGAACTTCTGCGCCTGTGGCTCAGCACTCTCTAGCCTGCCCACAGTAACAGTTACACAAGTGTTCTTCAGGATGGGTGACTTTTAGTATGCCCAGAAGGGATAGGAAACACAGCTTTTAATTTACCAAGTAACGACACGCAGCAGAAGAAAAGAAGGCACTATATCTACTCTAGTGTAGTCACCTCTTAGGTGAAGGGCAGAGCAAATTGCAGGAGAAAACCCGAAGTTCAAATACCTAGCGGGGAGAGGGGAGGGGGCAAAAGTACATGAAGTTTGTCCGCCATAACAGGATGTCCAAAGTGGAGGACTCATAAAGCAGAAAGGTTTACAGTCATGTGGGACTGTTAAGAATACGGAAGGGTTCGGGTCAGACATTACTGATGCTCCCTCTAAGCTGTGGAGTCTCGTGAGCAAAAATTCTACTTTGTGAGCTACTGGAATTAAAGTTGTGAGCGAGCCGTTTGGCTACTGCATGAATTAGTTTGCTCTGGAGCCGTCCTTCCTGAGCTGAGACAAAAATGTGTGAGCCGGAGGCTAAAAACATGTGAGCTAGCTCACATTCACTCAGCTTAGAGGGAACACTGGACATTACCAAACAAGCAAGATTCTGCTATAATAAAGAGCTTCCAGTTTTCCTATATATCGTGTACATTCCCATATAATTTCTGTCTCCTTCATTTCATAGATGTATGCAGACTGTTTCTCATGCACTTGCCCCCTCTCTGAGCCTCACTTCTCACAGTCTTGCATATTATTCATCTTTTGCATCTTGGTTTACAAAAACTCTAGAGCAACTGTTTCCAACCAGCTGGCATTGCGCCATTACAATGCCCTGCTTGACAAGTAGCCTACTCATGAAGAAACATGCCTTTCAAAGCAAGGTTGCCTCTCCCAGTCCAGATGACCCTCCAACATTTGGGAATATGCCTGGGAAACTCCTACAAGATAACGACTAAGCCCTACCCCACCTTCCCGAACAGATATAGATTGCCTGCCTACCATTTTTCTTCTCACATTGACACAGAGAGTACTCCATCTTTCTGTGATATATCTCTGAGGATGCCAGTCACAGCTGCTGGCAAAACGTCAGGTACTACAATGCCAAGACCATGGCCATACGGACCGGAAAATCTACAACAACTAGTATACCACATTATTAATTATGCTTTTTTTATTTATGTGATTTTGATTTGTGATGATCAAGTTGCCCTTGTCTGAAAGAATGTAAGCATCCATTGTCTTCTCAATTTTGTTGCAAGTATTAGAACTTGGGGTCTATTTGATAGACTGCATAACATTTGGACAATGTGAAATTTAGATGTTGACTTTAAACCTTGATCCTTAAGCTAGTGAAATATCAGAAACAAAATATATTGCTACTAGAAGAACTTGACCAATGCATCAAGAGAAGATGCCTTGTGCCTGTTTATTTGGGGTAGGAAATGACAGGTTGAAAGACCATAAATAATTATATTTGCAAGACTGCCATTTTTTTTGAAAGCTAGGTTGAAATTTATTCTGATCAGCAACTTAAGGTGTATTTATGTGTCAGATGTCCCTCTCCGTTGTCCTTAGCCTTTGGATAAATAGCAGGAAAAACAAAGTATTATCAGCAGAAAGCCGGCATTTATCCAGATATTCACCATTGTCAGTGAGTTCCATGGATATATGTGTGTACGATAAGAAAATACACCTTTTTTTGCATAACCAACCCACAAGAGAGATTTGAAATGATAAACCAGGGATGCCTCATCATAATGCTGCCTCAAATAATCACTGATGCCATTCTCTCTCTCGTGGTTCCTCAGCCACCAAAATCTGCATATTCTCAGTGAAATACCTTTGTAGGTATGGCATGAAAAAAATCACGATTCAGAACCATCAAGGTGTGCTTACACAGCAAAGGCACACAAATCTCACATCTGAAAAAAATTATGTACTTGTGTATATATATTAAAGAAAACTCAACCAATAAACCTTCAAACATAATGAATGGACCTAAATATTACAACTTATTATTAAGTAAATCATGGTACCTGTAAAGCTTCCATTTGCATAGCATTAATTCATGATGGCGTGTAAAACAAATTCATCATGCCTGGCTATATAATGGCCTGATTTATGTTGGAAACAACAAAATTCAGGAGGACAAAATTAAACTGACAAGATTACATGCTACGTGCAGCCTAAAGAAGGGTGTCTGTGTGTGGGGGAGCACTAACCATCAAAACAACTAAATTATGAAAAAGGATGGGGGGAGCAGCTCTAGAACTCAATCATGCACTTGGTTCACACACAGATACCCGTCTACCAGTTATTAATGTCAAGCACTGTGAAGATACTCAAGAAAATCATTACCATTCATAGCCACTAACAGCCATTAAATCTCAATCAATTCAACTTAACACAAGTGTACTTCAGGGGTCCTTACAGTTCCTTACAGATGCAGCTCAAAAAGTCCCGTCTGACTTATTGCATTGTCCTCCACACACAAAAAAAGCACGGCTAAGGGTCCTCTGAAAAGGAATCATTTCAGTCTTTGGATCCGCTGTCCTTTTAACAGAGCAACAGAATTTTCAACACAAATAAACGCAAGAATTTTCTTTCCTCAGCTGCTAATTAAAAGGGAAGAAAGTTCTGTTTTTACTGTGAGAGAACATATATTTATGTTAGCTAAAGAGATACCATTTTGTGTCTCTGGGTGGAGATGAAATGGATACCAGTAAACATATTCAAGTATTTTTCAATTAATTTAGAATTTATGGAGAGTGCTACACAATGCCCACTATCTAGAAATATATTTAAGTTTCAGTCAAGAGAGCCCACAGAATGGTTTGAGGGCACATGGAAGTTCGTTGTTTCACCAAAGCAGGCCTCAGCCCACTCAGTGCCTGTATGGGAGACTGGGTCTAGACCCACATGGTTTTAGATACTGCACTAAAGTAATCAGTTACCTCCTGGATTTCTCGGTTTGGACAGAAAAAGCCAGGAAGTGAATTTTGCAATACTGCAATATCCAGTGATGTGTGGATTCTCCTAGATTGGAATCCTACTTAAGCCACACCCAGCTGAAGAACACCATATAGATGTTCTAAATAAGTAACATAAATTGGTCTGAAGTTCCCCGTTTGTGGTTCTTATGATTTGAATGAATATTTTTAAAACATCCCCCCCCCCTTATAACACTTGTCCTCCTTGTATATGTTCATCATAGGTCAATCAAACAGTATCACCAACATCCCTGGGAAGTACTGTATTACGTGGTAACTTCCCCAAGGTGCACGTTGACCAACTGATAAGCTGTTTATTTGTATCACCCTATTAAGCTGTGGTGGCTCAAGTGGTTAAGACGCTGAACTGCAGCCTGTGGAAGGTCGGTAGTTCAAGACCCGAGTGTGCCGCATGACTGAGTGAGCTCCCGTCTCTAGTTCCAGCTCCTGCCAACCTAGCAGTTCGAAAGCAAGAAATTGCAAGTAGATAAATAGGTACCACTTCGGTGGGAAGGTAACAGCGTTCCGTTCGCCTTGGTGTTTAGTCATGCCAGCCACATGACCACGGAAACGTCTTCGGACAGCACTGGCTCTTCGGCTTTGAAACGGAGATGAGCACCGCAACCCTAGAGTCGGATTCGACTGGCTTTTGAGCAAGGGAACCTTTACCTTTATTAAGCAGCAAATAAAACAGAAATTGGTATTCATCCATCCAGTTTAAGAACTGCAGGGTCCAGGACTCGACGGTCATCAGGCAACACCCTTTATGGAGGCATGATTGCCTTTGCTCACGCATTTCTAAAAGTGAAGCTATTATATCATGAGAGGTTCCTGCTGATAATGGAACACAACTTTGTACAAGATGCTGATAAGCCCTGATAAGTGAAATGGCTCCTACTAGGGATGAGAGCAAGGCTACAGTCCTAAAAACTCTTACATGGAGTAAGCCCCACTGAATAAAGGGACTTATTTCCGAGCGCAATATGCTTAGGACTACATTGCACATTTTGCAATCTAGCCAGCAAAATATCTTCATTTCAGTTTTAGTTCTTTGTCTTCATTTTGAACCAGTTTCTCCTTTCTCATGCTAGTCTTCCCCACAAAAAACTTTGCATTTCTCTACATTGTGTGTGTGTGTGATCCATAGAACCTACGACTTGTATGGTTAAGTGTCTGAAGGCCACCCCCCAACTCCGTTCATGAAGGCTCAGATACTCCTTACTCACTTGGGCGGAAGAGTACTCTGTGTTCTGTTGGTTGGCCCTGCATGTCACAGATGCTGGACATGCCGGACCATCGGTCTGATCCAGCAGGGTATCTCTTATGTTAACTGTGCATTCAGCATATGAAAATGGTCTCTCTCGGTATAGATGGGATAAACAAAACAAAAGCTTAATCAAAAGTGAGGGGTGAAACTGATTTTAAAAAATTACAACATACAACATCAAAAGGCATTAATAATGCCATATCGATTCACCCGATTCCTTCATTACAGGGAAATGCCACAGAAGCAATAGCCAAACCAATGTGGATGAATATTGCCTTCTATCCTCTGCTATGGTGGTGAGCTAGACCTTCTCCATGAAAG
>NW_015164705.1:558721-564666 GCF_001447785.1 Gekko japonicus | reverse complement strand
AAAACTAAATATTAGTGAATGTTGAAAACATGGTATGTTGTTAAGGCTGACAATCCCAGACAAATGTTGTGACTGTCTAAACAGTCAGAGATACCCTGAATGGGGACAAACAGCTAAAACATTCAGCATACATGTTTTATCTCTCAAAAGTAGGAATAAATATAGTTTCAAACAATAACGTTTACCTGAGACTGTCAGCAAACTTGGGACATTCACTGCTACACTACACATATTAGATTGAGGGTAAACAAGATAGTGACCGTGACACTTTTTGTCCATGAAAAAACCCTGGGTATCCAATAATAATAATTCATGGCTAATGAGAAAAAGTGGACATTTGGAGAACTGAATATGTGGTTAATCTGAAATGCGCTCTAGTCCATTTTCCACTGTGCTCCTAGACATGCAATCAGTGGGACGGGGGGGGGGGAGAGAGAATTAAGAACCACTATTGTTGAAAGTCTTTCAGATTAACCAGGACTGAATCATAAAAGAGCCAACAGTTCAACTAGTTTTGTAAAGGTAAATGGCTCCAAAGAGGGCTGTGGAAGCAAAATATAATCAGGCTGTGAAGCCCCCTTCAATTACAGGGTTTGAGTCCAACTGGAGCAGCTTCTAAAACTATGCCACCTGAGATCATCCAGATACTGCAACTATTTGTAAGTTAACAAAAAAAAAAAAAACATTTGCATCATAAAACATGCCAAGACAGCACAGAAGCGGGGCAGATATAGGACAAGGAAAGATCAGGGCACTAAAACAATCAAGGCTGTAAATAACAACTGGTAATCCGCCATCATTGCAACTTGGATTTAAATGCCAGACGACTAATAGGCTTCATTGGACTCAAAGGAACTACTTTCTCATATGCAATTTTGGAAGCCGCAGAGACTAGCATCTGACCCTCACAAAGGTATCAAAAGAGCGAGGAAAGCATTTCTAATTGGGGTTCCTGTTGGGTCACGGGCATTATACAAACTTTCCCCCAATGAACAGAGTTACCAGTGCAGCTGTTTTCCACAGTTTCTACTGTATATCTTACAGTAACTACACAATGAGAGGGAACTGCTAGCTGAAAGCCCGCAGCAGTGGGGGAAGAGAGGGGAGAGCATTCAGCCTAGTGGTAAAAATTCTTTTTCTTTCACTGTTGTTTTTGGTTCATTAAATTTTCCACAGATTTGCAGAGAAGAAAACGTGATCAATAAACCTTGACAAAAGTGAACGTGTGAAAAAGGCCAAAGAAAGGCACAGGGAAGATAAAAGGGATATCCCGATTGCAGATTTCAGAGGCAGATGACCAGAGCTTTGGGTTGCTGAATAATCTGAATAGGCCATCATTTCTTTGCAGCTTTTCACTTTCTTTCTCCTCCTGACTGTTGGAACTCTTCACTCAATACAATAGCAAATGCACTAAAACTGGTTTTCTTATGCTAATGGATGGGATCGGGTACTCAGAGTTAAAATACACTTCCCACCAATGTGTTTTCTTTCTTTATCCTTAAAAAAATACATTAACCTATTCAAGTTAACCCAAAACGTCAAAGATTGCTTAAAGCTTATCCTCACCAATGCACAAAATTAATGTAGGTTCTCTCTCCCTGCTAGCAGACTAGGGAGAAAAGTCCCAAATCAAGGGAATGGCTTTGTCAGTGCCTTTCAGATGAGAGAAATATCTCAGAAGCTGAAAAGAAATAGAGGACAGAAATCATAACAATTGGCATTTAGAACGGTAACCCTTATTATTCAATTTCAGTCTAAATGTTATCATTTGGGTTTTTTAAAAAAATTGTTTGTAAATTAATACGGGGTGAAGGCAAAAAATTATACTTTCTAACAGTCTTGGGTCAGCTGTGGGTTGGTCCATCTACATATGGGCTTGCAGATAACAGTAGCCCAACAAACCAAGTTTTTACCACCAGATTGCCTGTCACCCCTTTAGAAAAAGTAACTCTTGGTGCTTCACAAGACAGCCCTGACTAATGGAAATCATTCACTTCCTAAATTATTTCCCTGTGATTCCTCAGAGTTTAAATAAACTCTGCCACACAGATATGCCTCCATTGGAACTACACTAGTCTCTGTGATAGCTGCAAGTTTCTCCCATGTAGGATGGCTCTTCATCTGTAGGGCACTCCAAAGTGGTTTGAGCAGACTGTCTCCTTCTGATGTCTATTGAGTGCTATATTGTTATGGGCTGTGAGGTTTCACACAAGTGCCCTGTAAGACCCACAAGTATCCCAGAAGTATATGCAAGTGTGCAAGTATATACATATTTAAATGCAATGTTTTGTTACAGGGATTTGGGCATAGTAACAGTCCCTAAAATTCAAATCTCGGTCAATTCATTCCCTGCAGTATATGTCAAACACATCTACACATTCCTTCCACTTCATGGGCAGTAATTCAATTAACAGAACAAGCCACTGAAGAGTAAACATCCATGTCCAAGAAGTATTGGAGAAGCCACAATAGACAATAAGTTTTAAATCATTTTTTTAAAAAACTACCCTCTCTTGGTCTCTTTAAAAAAAAAAAATCCAGCCCTTCAGAAATCCTTGGGTAAGATCATTAAGTGCATTCTTCCTAAGGAAAGCAAAGCATGTGTGTTTGCTGCACAATTAAATATAGAGTTTGGGGGTGAGTGCTGGCTGAATTTGCTTTCTTCACTAATCCGTACTGGAAACTTTGCTGTGAACAAGGCACTTCTGAGAGTACAAAAAGCTTGAAGGATTTGTGTATCTTTCAGGAATCAGTGCAAACAACTGGCTTACAGTAGGCCACCATGGGCTGAGGCAGTGAAGGGTTAGCAGCATCTGTTCAGTTTCAATAAAACTATTCTTGTGCTTAGGAGAGAGTTCATCCCTGGAAGAGATGCTCCTTTTAAAGAACAAATGAAAGACAATTCTAAGATGCTTTCTAAAGCCATGTTTGCCTATGATCAAAATTAAATTAAGCGACCGTCGCAGAAGGAAGACATGTTTATGACAATCAGATCCTAAATGCTTAGATCTCAATATTAGCTTTTGGTGACTGTGTAATCTTTGCAGTAATTACCATGGAGGTGCCAGAATACCCTCATTTTAAACTAAAACTAATGAAAAACCATAGCTACATTATCATTTATAGAGATTATCTTCTTGGTCTGAGATTTTTAAAAAAACCATTAGACTGAACTAGCTGTTTGATCCCCCCTGCACTGTTCCTCAAGACCAACCTTTTAAACCTGTTTCCCAGGGTAATGCCCTCCTATCCTTTACCACAGTTGTCACTCTTTCGACTTGGCACAAGGGTCCTGACTTTTATTTTAAAAATATACAACACCTAGCCATTTCTTAGATACTTTTCAAAGTCCCTCAAAGCAGCTTCCAACATCAATTTCTGGGGATGCTCCCCCTGTTTCAGGAACACAACAAATATGAATTGGACTCCAGATCCTCAGTATATGACAGCACTGGTTTGCAAAAGGCTAGGAAAGTCCCCAAATCACTCCAGATTTAAATTAGTATACTACATTGTTTGACTAGACCCCTTTTAAAGAGTTTTACTTTTATAAATCTCCAATGCCTGGCTGCAAGCAGTATTTATCCATGTGCATTCATTCCACCCTTCACCTCCTTTAACACATGAAAGAAAAAAAGGAGACATTAAAAGGAAGTTGCAAACAGTTCAGAGGGGGGTGGTTTCTCTTTGCAGTGTAGTGGTTCCATTTCTGGGCACTTCAAAGTTGTACGCTTAAGGCAATGACAGGATTCAAGATCAAGTGGACCTTGCCCCACACCTTGCTTTGAAGATTATCTCTTTTACAAACATACACCAGAGGATAAAAAAAAGTTCACCAGAGAAAAACAATTCAACACCAGGTGATCCTCCCTTTCTGGAAATTATGGACAGGTTGACTAAGAACTGCTGGAGATGTGCCTTCATTTTAATTGCCCCACAAAATAAAAGTCCCACTGAGGGTAATCTGTTTCAGGGGGGGGGGAATCCCCCTTGGCAGGGGTGAAGTGTTATTCAATGTGCCATTTAGTGGGAGGGTAATTCAAAGTCTGACAGGTGTCAAAGTTTTCTGGCACTCTGGACAAAGTGCAAATCACTCCAGGCAAACATCAGGATTTCAAAAAGAAAAAAAACCCCAATGCACGGATTACTGCTCGACAGACATGCACTGCTCCACATGCATTTCAGAAGGTTGGGAAGAGCCACTGCAATTTTAGAAAACTTCCTCTCCCAGGTAAAAGCACACCAAATAATTTGTTTCCCCTCCAACAGAATGCAAGTAAATTTGTTTTAAGTCTTCTTTTTTTAAAAAAGTTCTTCACTTCAGTCTAAGGTAGCTAGAACAAACAGATCAAATCAGTAAGGCTTTACAAGAAATCAGTCTTTTCCACTTCTGTATATTTTGGATTTCAGAGTTTATTTACTCTACTCTTTTGGCACGGGGTCCACAGGACATGCCAATACAATATTTGTTTAAATGCTATTTTACGCAGCATGCGAGAGTAATGTTTACTTTCAAATTCTTGGACATCCCCTGAGACCCAGTTGCATGAAAAGGAGAGAAAGTTTTACAACTGCTCTTTTTATCGGTAACAGTCAATAATACATAAATGTCAAAACTCAGAGAATGCACGGGTTGCAAAAGCACTCCAAAATATGGGACAGATGTCAGGAATTGTAGAAAACAAGAGAAATCAAAATATGCTTATATATCCATGTGTATATTATTAATATCGTCTTTTTAAAAGCCAAAGTGCAAGTACTACTCTATGCAGCTGTATCTAGCCATATCTAATGGTGATGATCCATCCGAAAATGGGACATTCAGGTTTCACTGATTTCAGTGAATACTTGACTTTGGCAGGATTGTGCCCATTGTGCATGTATTCCATATACACAAGTTTGAAGCCATATAGAGGTATGGATATATCTGGGCAAGTGACCCTTACTTTTATGGTGGTAAGTAATGATAGGCCGGTAAAACAGTATTTTTCTGGCACTGTGACCCAAGTTAGCAGACAATTGCAAACGTCTTGTGTGTGAGCACATGAAAGAAAACCACTAATACATTCACTCTAGGATCCCCAGGTCTCCCTTGCTTTCTATGTATCTCACAGCATTCCACCGCATACCTCAACAGTTTCACAGTGTCTAAGCAGCACATCTCAATTTCAGGCAGTTCAGACCGGTGTTCCCTCTAAGCTGAGTTAGTGTGAGCTAGCTCACAGGTTTTTAGCCTCCAGTTCACACATTTTTGTCTTGGCTCAGGAAGGAGGGCTCCAGAGCAAACTAATGTATGCAGCAGCCAAATCCCTCGCTCACAACTTTAATGCCAGTAGCTGACAAAGTAGAATTTCTGCTCACAAGACTCCACAGTTTAGAGGGAACATTGGTTCAGACCCACAGGGCTCCTCGGGGTGGGCACCAACTCACCACTCCAGGGGCGGTCCCCAAATCTGTGGTCCGAGAACCCAATTCCCCCCCCCCCGTCCCGTTTTCCGCACCGTTCCCTGAAACCACCGAACTCACCTCCCTTTTGAACTTTGCTCGGGACAGTGCGGAGAAGCGGGTTCCGCGGAGCAAACGCGACGCCAGCCCACCGCATGCTTTCAAGAGACAGCGACGTTGCGAGCCGTGCCTGTGCCTAAGGCTTCCCACACCCAGGGATCGAGGCCGGCCTCCCCCGATTTCCCGACTCCCGGGGGTGGGGGGGGAGAGAAGCCAAAGCCACCCCGCTCTCCAAACCCTTAATAGGATTGGCGCCCATCTCCCTCCAAGCCGCTCCCCATCACACAGAGATCAAGTTGCAGCGGTGGATTTTTCACATTCCTTCGCAAACATGCTCGCTGAAAGAGTGCTCCGGGAGCCGGGAAAGGGGGGGGGGTAGGGACGGAGAGGGTCGCGGGCCGCGCGTCCGCCGAAGCCCGTCGCTCCCCTGCACCCTCCGG
>NW_015164705.1:557682-558526 GCF_001447785.1 Gekko japonicus | reverse complement strand
GAGCGACGGGCTTCGGCGGACGCGCGGCCCGCGACCAGTGTTCCCTCTAAGCTGAGTTAGTGTGAGCTAGCTCAGAGTTTTTTAGCCTCTGGCTCACACATTCTTGTCTCAGCTCTGGAAGGAGGGCTCCAGTGCAAACTAATTTAGGCAGTAGCCCAATCACCTGCTCACAACCTTAATGCCAGGAGCTCACCAAGTAGGATTTTTGCTCACAGGACTCCACAGCTTAGAGGGAGCATTGCAACGACCAGTGTTCCCTCTAAGCTGAGTTAGTGTGAGCTAGCTCACAGTTTTTTTTAGCCTCTGGCTCACTCATTTTTGTCTTCGCTCAGGAAGGAGGGCTCCAGAGCAAAGTAACTGATGCAGTAGCCAATTTGCTCGCTCACAACCTTAATGCCAGCAGCTCACAAAGTAGAATTTTTGCACAGAAGACTCCACAGCTTAGAGGGAGCATTGCCCGCGGCCCTCTCCGTCTCAGGGCTGCGAGAGAGCAACCTGCCCTCCGCAAACCCTCCACCTCGCAGGCGGCTGCCGGCGCCAGAAAGTTGGGCGGGCGCGACTGACTGGTCCCTCCCTGCGAAGTCCCTCCCAGCCCTCGGCAGGCCGGGCATCCCCGCGGGAGGCGGCGGGGACGCCGCTCCCCAGGGCGATCGCCTCGCGGGGGCAACGCCGGCAGGCGGGAGAGGGAAACAGGCCCGCCCGCCACGTGCTGGGCCCAGGGGTGCGACCGCGCGACGGGCTCCACCCCCACCAGTGTTCCCTCTAAGCTGAGTGAGTGTGAGCCAGCTCACAGTTTTTTAGCCTCCAGCTCACAGGTTTTTGTCTCAGCTCAGGAAGGAGGGCT
>NW_015164705.1:555102-556691 GCF_001447785.1 Gekko japonicus | reverse complement strand
CCCCGCTTCTTTAGGAAAGAGCAGCCGCGTCAACTAGCAGAGATGCCGGCCGTTGCCGCCGCCCCCGCCGGGCCCCCCCCTCGCCTCCGCCGAGGCTCATCGAGGACCGTCCGGGCGGGAGGAGGAGGAGGCAGCCGGGAGAGTTCACAAAAGTGTCGCGCGCTTCGGCTGCTGGAGGCTTTCTGCCCTCCCGCCATCCATCATCCCAGCGCGGGACGTGGAGACGCGCGGATGGGGAGAAGCTGAGGGAGGCGAGCAGGGGGAGGAGAGGAGAGGAGAGGAGAGGAGACCTCTGCTGTCGCCCCGCCGCCGCCAGAGAAAAGTTCGGGAAAAGAAGGGGGGCGAGGGGGGGGGACACGCGCGCGCGCATACCAACGGGGAGGGGGGGGGGAAGCAACTTTCCCCCTCTCTCGCGCACACTTTGAAACCCAGTTGGGGTTTGCTAACTCGAGTCAGATGATCTCCGGAGCCCAAATCCATTGACGGGTCTGTTTTCAGTCTAATCCATCCCTGCCCCTCCTCCTCCTCCTCCTCCTCCTCCTCCCTGCCTTTCGTCAATTGCACCAAGAGCTGTTAGAGCGCAGGCTGAGAGCAGAGTCTCACAGACCCCCCTTTGGGGAAGGATGAGCAGCTAGGGATGGGGCAGCCCCACCCTCCAAAGCAGTCCTCCCTCTAAGCGGCGTCAGTGTGAGCCAGCTCGCCGGTTTTGAGCCGCCGGCTCGCACGTTTTCGTCTCCACTCGGGAAGGAGGGCTCCGGAGCCAACCCATGGGTGCAGCCGCCCAAATCCCTCGCTCACCACTTTCATGCCGGCAGCTCACCAAGTAGGATTCTCGCTCACAAGGCTCCGCGGCTTAGAGGGAGCCTTGCTCCAAAGGACAGGACAGGAAAGCGTCACTCGCAGTCCCAGGCTGCTTAGACCGCACTGTTAACCCCGGAGTCAGGAAGGTTTCTCAATTTTAGCCACTGTGGGATTTCCAGGACGACAGGCTGACCTTCAAGAGGGCCAAAGCGTACATTCTTCCAGAGCCGGCTTTGCCTTGAAATTCATTCCCCCAAATGAGAAGTGTCTGCCTGGTCAGCAACTAACATGTGGTTGCAAGCGGGACTACCAAGACACTCCTCACCCACCCCGGTTCCCTCTGGGTCTACTTTCTAGGGTTGCCAACTCTGGGTTGGGCAATTCCTGGAGATTTGGGGGTGGTTCCCGAGGAGGGCAGGGCTTAGGGGGAGCAGCCGTTTTCTCCAGAGGCACTAATCTCTGTTGTCTGAAGGCCAGTACCAGGCCCAACCTGGAAGCTGGCAACCCTGCCTTTCATCCAACCTCCACTTCATACGAAAGCACATCACGTTTACTGATTTATTAGATCTTTATTTATTTGTTTGCTATTTTTATGGTTTGTCCAGCTCCACGGGCTCCTAGAACGGCCAGGGTCCCAAGCGATGCTCCCTCTAAGCCAGTGCTGGCAAACCTATGGCACGGGTGCCATAGGCGGCACTCAGAGCCCTCTCTGTGGGCACCCGTGCCATCGCCCCAGCCAGGCCCAGACCATCATTAAAGTGTCAAATTCTCTGCCAAATAATTTTAAG
>NW_015164705.1:553235-554965 GCF_001447785.1 Gekko japonicus | reverse complement strand
GAGCTAGCTCACACTCACTCAGTTTAGAGGGAACGCTGGACTCCCAAGCATTCTGTTTCCTCCAAGCTACCCCCTCCCCTTCGACAGCCCTGGTTGCAGGAATATTTGAGCTAGTTTTTATGGCAACTGGTTGAGGCGGCTGGTCAATACCTACCCCACCCCAGTGCTGAATCTCCTGTTGCACCAGTGATGCTGGCAGTGCTGTCCTGAGAACAACAGAAGTAGATTCAAAGATCTCACAATTTGGTGATCCCAACCATACTGAACAAACTTTTGGAGACATTCATAGGGGAATTCATGAATTGACCCACAGCTGTTATTGGAAAGGTAATAAAACAGACACTCCACCGCTAAAGATTCAGACAATGCCGCTGGTGTGAATGCACAGCCAAATGTGGAGAATGCCGATCTCTTGGGGCAGTCGTCAGCATGTGCAGAGAGGAAACATGTGCGTCTTTTCAGATAGGCATGATTTTATAATGAGCTCAAGCAGCAGCATTGTCCTGGCCATGCTGGATCAAGGAGACTGTAGCAGGCACCATGTGGAGTTATAATAAGGTACATTATACAGCATGAGGAGTTTCAGGCATACCTCAGTGATACAGATGGAAAAGCAATCTGCCACGGTGAGCCATGCCACTGTAACCTCAAGGCTAGATTATTGAGACACTGAACTGCCGACGAGAAGGTCGAGACCCAAGTGCCGCATGACGGAGTGAGCTCCTGTCTCTGGCCCCAGCTCCTACCAACCCAGCAGTTCAAAAGCAAGAAATTGCAAATAGATAAATAGGTACCGCTTCGGTGGGAAGGTAACAGCATTCTGAGCGCCTCGGTGTCTAGTCATGCCGGCCGCATGACCACTGAAAAGTCTTTGGACAGTGCTGGCTCTTCAGCTTGGAAATGGAGATGAGCACCGCACCCCTAGAGTCGGATTCGACTGGCTTTCGAGCAAGGGAAACCTTTACATTATACAGCATGGGGAGTTTCAGGCATACCTCAGTGATACAGATGGAAAGGCAATCTGCCACGGTGAGCCATGCCACTGTAACCTTAAGGCTAGATTATTATAACATGTATATGTTATATCGCTGTCCCTGAAAACTGTTTGGAAACTTCAACTGTTACAGAATGCTGCTGCTCGATTACTGACTGGTTAATGCTGGTATGGATCATATAACACCAGTACTTTGGCCCCCTAATTGGTTCCCTATTTATTTTCCTGGCACAGTTCAAGGTGATGGTTGCTGTTACCTTTGAAGCCCTTTGTGGCTTGAGACCTGAATATCTAAGGGACCACCTTTCCCCAAAAGTCTCTGTGCACCAGTGTTCCCTCTAAGCTGAGTTAGTGTGAGCTAGCTCACAGGTTTTTTGCCTCCGGCTCACACATTTTGGTCTTAGCTCAGGAAGAAGGGCTCCAGAACAAACTAATTTATGTAGTAGCCAAATCGCTTGCTCACAACTTTAATGCCAGCAGCTCAACAAGTAGAATTTTTGCTCACAGGACTCCACAGCTTAGAGGGAACATTGCTGTGCACCAACTAAGGTAATCTGGCACCTCAATTCTGATGGTTGCCTTTGTTAGGGAGGTTTGTTCAGCCTATGCGTGCTCTTTTTCAGTGGCTGCACCCACAGTCTGGATAGCCTGCCAGATACGTTAGGGAAAGCTCCTATGCTCCCTTCTGTAAAAAAAAAAAAAAAAAGGGGAAAAGAAAAAAATTTTTGAGGCGCCT
>NW_015164705.1:550822-552888 GCF_001447785.1 Gekko japonicus | reverse complement strand
GAGGGAGGGAGGGAGGGAGGGAGGAAGGAAGGAAGGAAGGAAGGAAGGAAGGAAGGAAGGAAGGAAGGAAGGAAGGAAGGAAGGAAGGAAGGAAGGAAGGAGTACATTTAAAAAGTCAGCTCTTCACCCAGTATCTACAAACAAGCAGACATCTGAATTAACAGTAGGGATGGGCATAAACCAGAAGAATGAGGTAGCAAACCATGAACCAGTACCGACCCATGGACTATCAAGAACTTTTTTGTGCTAGATAAACTGGTTCCGTTGGTAAAGTTCGTGATGCAGTAGAACCCCCCCCCCCTGCATCCTAGAGCAAAGCTCCCTCTAAGCTGTGGAGTCTTGTGAGCAGAAATTCTACTTTGTGAGCTACTGGCATTAAAGTTGTGAGTGAGCAATTTGGCTACTGCATCAGTTAGTCTGCTCTGGAGCCATCCTTCCTGAGCGAAGACAAAAATGTGTGAGCTGGAAGCTAAAAAACTGTGAGCTAGCTCTCACTAACTCAGCTTAGAGGGAACAGTGTCCTAGAGACCCCAAACTCACAGGTGATCTCTGCTGACTGGCCTCCAAATCTGTGAGAATTGGATGTACGGGGTCCGAGTTACGGCTCCCCAAAGAAGGTGCCCCCGGGAAAGTGCTTTCTGGGGAAATGACAGACACAGGTTTAGGAGTGTATAGAACATATCTTCTGCAAGCAAGAGGCAATAATCTTGCAGCAAATCTCTGGCTGACTCTCCTCTACCTGCCCTCCATGTTTGGTGAGGATTAGATTTACGGGGTCTGAGTTACAGCCGCCCAAAGAAGGTGCCCCATCTTCCATTGTTTTCAATGGACTAAGGTCATACCAGAGAATCACTCAGTAGAAACTGAAGGTGGGGGTCATTTTTGCAAGCCCAGCAGAACCACTGCAATGTGCCCAGCAGAACCGGTGCCACTGTGGCACTGCAAACCCAACAGGACTAAGGTCAAGCCAGAAAACTGCTTTTGGGGAAAATGTCAGGCTCAGTTTCAAAAGTGTATAGAATGGACCTCCTGCAAGCTATACATACCAAACCCCCAGGGAACCCGACCCTGATGCCTGCTTCTCTACAGTCTCTCCAAGTGGGGAGCAGATTACATTTCTGGGGTTACAGACCCCCCACCAAAAGGTCTCCCCAGTGATATTTCTGGAAAAGACAGCTGCAGTTACAGGAGTCTATGCAACAGCCCAGGAACAAGCCAGTGACACCAAACTCACAGGGAAACTTCACCTGGGCAGACTGCCCCATGTAGACACTTGAAGCAAGGCAAGCATCTCCCCAACACTTGCAGCCCCCCCCCAAGTCTCCAAAGGCAGGTTCTGAAGGACAGAAAGGCAGATAGCCCCAAAGTTTCAACAGGGGCTCCCCAGTTATGCCATGACAGCTTGGCAGACACCCCAGCCCCACCAGACCACTGAAAATCAGAGTTTTCAATTTAAAGTGATTACTGGTGCAATGACAGAAAGGCAGACATGACAAGAGACTTCCAACAGCTTGATGGGCAGGGCACCCCAGCCCCAGCAGTGGAAATCAGATTTTTCCATTTAAGTGATCATGAGGTAGATGGAGAAGGAAATGGCAACCCACTCCAGTATATTTGCCAAGAAAACCCCATGGACAGTAACAAAAGGCTAAAAGATATGACGCCAGAAGATGAGCCCCTCAGGTCGGAAGGTGTCCAATATGTTACTGGGGAAGAGCAGAGGGCAAGTACAAGTAACCCCAGAAAGAGTGAAGTGGCTGGGCCAAAGCCGAAAGGACTAATGAGATGGCAAGACTGAACATCGACATCTTGGGAATCAGTGAACTAAAGTGGATGGGAATGAGGGAATTTAACTCAGAACACCATTATATCTACTACTGTGGCCAAGAATCCCGTAGAAAAAATGGTGTGGCCTTTATAGTCAACAAGAGAGTGCGAAGGGCAGTAATGGGATACAATATCAAAAATGACAGAATGATCTCGGTCCGAATCCAAGGCAAACCATTCAACATTCCAGTAATCCAAGTCTATGCCCCGACCACTGACACAGAAGAGGCTGAAGTGGA
>NW_015164705.1:547375-547537 GCF_001447785.1 Gekko japonicus | reverse complement strand
GAAAATGTCGAGACAGTGTGTGACTGCAATAAAGAAGGCCAATGCTATGCTGGGGATTATTAGGAAGGGTATTGAAAACAGATCAGCCAATATCATAATGCCCCTATATAAATCAATGGTGCGACCTCATCTGGAATACTGTGTGCAGTTCTGGTCACCACA
>NW_015164705.1:530282-547140 GCF_001447785.1 Gekko japonicus | reverse complement strand
GGAGCCGAAAAGGACGATGGTCGGAGCTGCGGCGGTCGCGGGGCCGTGCACTGGAGGAGCCCGCCGGAGGAAGCCACGGAACAGGAAGAAATCTGCCCCAGGACATTGGAAGTGAAGCGCCAACATCCGATGCTTGGGGGGTGGGGCAACAGTGGGAGGGCTTCTAGTGTCCTGGCCCCACTGGTGGACCTCCTGATGGCCCCTGGTATTTCTGGCCACTGTGTGATACAGAGTGTTGGACTGGATGGGACTTTGGCCTGATCCAACATTGGCATCTCTTATGTTCTTATGTTCCTGGGATCCAAGTTCACTGCAGACGGAGGCTGCAGCCATGAAATTAAAAGACGCCTGCTCCTTGGGAAGAAAGCGATGGCAAACCTAGGCAGCATGATCAAAAGTAGAGACATCGCCCTGCCAACAAAAGTCTGTATAGTCAAAGTAATGGTATTCCCAGTAGTAATGTATGGCTGCGAGAGCTGGACCATAAGGAAGGCCAAGCACCAAAGAATAGATGCTTTTCAATTATGGTGCTGGGGAAAACTCTTGAGAGTCCCCTGGACTGCAAGGAGATCAAATCAGTCAATCCTAAAGGAAATCAACCCTGACTGTTCCCTGGAAGGCCAGTTACTGGAGCTGAAGCTCAAATACTTTGGCCACCAAATGAGAAGGGAGCACTCATCGTATAAGACCCTTATGCTGGGAAAGATTGAAGGTCAAAGAAGACGGGGACGGCAAAGGATGAGATGGTTAGACAGTGTTGTCGAGGCAATGGACATGAAATTGACCAAATTCCAGAGGACAGCAGAAGACAGGAGGGTCTGGTGTGATGTGGTCCATGGGGTCGTGAAGAGTCACTCGACCATGCGACTGAATAACAGCAATAAAAGAGGTAGACGTTGTTGTTTCATGAGGCAGGTTTTGGGTGAGGGAGCCCACCCCCAGCTGGCAGAGGTGGCCATCCTCCCACCCAGGCACCAAGGGCATAACTCACAGGCTGCATGGTAGATTGCCCAGGGAGGAGGAGGAATGGGGGGACATGCTAGGAGATGGCAGGAGGCCTGGATCTTATCCTGTGAGGTCTAGAGAAGGGTAGCCCAGAGGGGGGAGTTTGACCTTGAGGTCCAGGCAGGAGCGGTGGGGCCTGAAAATGTCTGCAAGAAAGGAGACCACCTGCTCACTCTGGAAACTGGTAGGAGGGCAGGAGAGGAAACCCATGGTCATACAAGAAAAGTAGGGCCAGATGGCAGCCTTGTGTTATCAGTACCCTGGGGGATTGTCAGAGGTGGGCTCAGGGGACTCAGCGAGGTACTCCTCATGATCACCTCTGCTGAATCCTCTGCCATCATAAGCCTGGCATCCCCGCCACTGTTGACCTCCCAGTTCACCACACAGGGCCGGCTCCAGGTTTTTTTGCCCCCCCGCCCGTGCGCCCACCAATTTTCAAAAATAAATGCATTTTAGGAAGAATGAAAAACACAAATAATCAAGAAACTCCCAGAGTATGGGTCCAGATGCAGTTTGGTGCCCCTAAGGGCCATCCCGCTCTAGGTGATCGCCTAGTTCGCCTAGTGAGTGAGCTGGCCCTGTCACCACAGACAACCAGTAGTGAGGCTTCTCCCTGGATGGGATCTTTAAGGTAGAGGTGCCAGGCTGTGGCTCCTCCTCCACCCCAGCCTCTTCCACCTGTCACGGCAGGGCCAGGGGGCATGTGGCAAACAGGCAAAGTTCAAATTCAGTCCAAGGTCAAGCTGAGTAAAGCAAGCAGCACAGTTCAAACAAGTCCAAATCAAGTTCCAAATGCAGTGTCAGACATACCATCAGTCAAGGTCCATAAATCACAACAAAGCCAGATAAGCGCAGATACGAAAGCAGGGTCAACGATGCAGAGTTTCAAGGAGCCGAGGGTTCAAAGCTGAGGATCAAACCGACAAGGGTTTCACGGAATCAGGAGCAGGAATACACGGAACGTTGGGTCCTGTCAAGCGAAGTTGCCAGCACAAGTTCCTTCCAGCAGCAGGCTTGATGATATACTGTGCTGGCTAATTAACTCGTTAGCTGGCAGGGAGCAAGGTCAAGCTTCTGTCAATACTCAGGGCTCAGCGAACGTCTTGCACGCATACGTGCAGCCCGGCATCTTTCGTTCAATTCCTGTCTCCGTTGACTCCGGAGCCTGGTCACAGCTGGCGGTGAGTCAGGTGGTGAATCACTGGGCTGAAGCAGAGCCTGATCCTGTGCAGGTGTTTCCTGGGAGGCTCTATCCTCCTTGTTACTTAGAGAGCTTTCTGCTACAGGAGCCAGTTCCTGACTATAAGTCTCTGCTTTAGTGTATTCCTCAGGAGCTTGTGGTGCCAACTCCACTTGCTCCTGGCTGTCAGGTACCTCATCAGGATCGTCATCAGGGGCAGGCATGACACTACCCACTGTTCCCTTTGGCCATATCTGCTGGCCTGTAGTGTCTGCACTTCTTTGCAGAGCTCATGCTTCTGTTGGACACAGCATGTCGGTGGTGTCCTGGAAGGGCTTCAGGACACGCATCATTTGGGAGAGGGTCAGCTAGTCATCAGAGCTCATGCGGAGCTCCTCTTCCCCATGCAGGATGGTCATGGGGGAGACGACATCCTGCACCGTGCTCCTCTGCTCCACCAAACATGCAACCATGGCATAGGTGGAGCTCCAGCAGCTGGATATGTTGAGGATGAGCCAGAGTTCAGGCTCACCCCCTCCCTCTACCTCTCACACAGCAGATGGGCAGACTTGATGCTGTTTGGGAAGTGGGCAGCCAGATGCCAGCAGATATCCAGCAAGGCCCACATTTCAGAGATGGCCGTGTCCCAGGGGGCCCTGACAGTGCTCCCCAGCCCCAAAGCATCCTTCATCACCAGGTGAAGCATGTGTGCCAGGCAGAAGATGCACTTGAGGCACGCAGCCTTCATCACTGCCGGCATGTTGGCACTGGTGTCCATGACCATATAGCCACAGATGATGCTGCCGCCACCCATCCACTCCCTTAGGCTACTCTATATCATGACTGTTTGTGCCATGTGGTCTGCATCCATCCCGAGCATGGAATAGAACCACTTTGTAGCCCGGTGGCCCTCCTGGGGCCTGGGCCATGCTTCGACAGTCTGAACAGAGAAGTCCTCTGGTTGCCACCAGTGAGTGGTGAGAGAGAGGTAGCCATGCTGCTGGCTGCTCCAGAGGTCTGCCATGAAATGCATGGTTTTGCCTTGTGTTCTGGAGAGCTCACGCTTGACCACTGCCACTGCCAAATGGTGCATGTCAGGCAAGACTCATCAGCTTATGGTCCTCCACAAGGGCACGGGGTGCTAGGGAGCTAGGTATTGCAGCAACTGGAAAAAGGGTACATCCTCCATGCAAGAGAAGGGTTGGCCATCCACAGTAATCATCTCACCAACAAGACAAGTGACTGCTTCCTGGGCCCTCCACATAGCGCTTCTGGATGGCACTGTCAGTGTCCCTGTGGGAATGACCTCTTGGAAGGTGGTCTGCCTTGATGTCCCACCACACACGGAACCCTGAATGTGGGGAGCCTTTCTTGGAGGGGCTTCCTGCTCCCCCCCTGCTTCTCCCTGCTGAGAGGGAATGGCCTCTTCTTCCTCCCACTGGCCACCACCTTTTCCCCCAGTGGCAACATACCGGGCTGCACCTTTTGCAAGTGTCTGAGAAGGATGGTGGAGGAGGAGGTGGTTTCCACCTCCCTGGACATGGGTGTGAAACACCTGGCACTCTGCCACACAGGGGTCACTGGGGATGGTGGGGACATGTTTCAAACTTGTGGGCTGGGAATGACACCCAGGACTGGAAAAGGTGGGACAGCTGCTTTCTGGCACTTGACTGGGAGGGGCCACAGAGGGGTGTACTGGAGGCAGGAGCAGCAACAGGGAGTTGTGCAGAAGAGGAGGATGCTTCCCCCCAGATTGTTACCCAAAATAGGTCATTTCCACTTAGTTTGGGAGAATTAGCTTGGAGACAGAGCAAGAGGTGTGTATATAAACAGGGATTTGTCCCTATGAGAACTCTCAGAAATAACCAGGCTGTTATTTATGGGGAAAGTTTTTATTGGAACAAAAAGAAATCAGAATAAAACAAGGGTCCACACAGCAAACACATACAAGAGCTAACTAAGGAATCAGGGAGGAAAAGGGAAGGCATTGTAAGGATGGGTGATAATTACCAGTCTTGAAGAGGTCTGTGGAAGCAGCAAAGTCAAAGAGGAAATGGCCAGAGTTTCAGGAAGCCAGAGACAGGACCCATACGCAAATGGGTGTGTGAAGGGGATCCAAGAACACACACACACACACTGCTGGGGCAGCAGGGTGACATATTTATAGGGCAAAATAGATTCTGAGGCAGGTTGACTCACCAGCAGAGGACAATGACTTGGTTGCTCTTTCCTTTTATACCCTTAGAAGCTCATTCATTCACAGATCTCGAGCCACAGAAGATAACTTGCTTCTTATTTTTTAATGCAAGGGGTAAAAGGACTGAGACAAATTTTGCAGTTGCTAAAGTAAACTTGAGATTGTTATTGCTGGGCAAAAGAGCCAGGGTTTCCAGAGTGCAGGGAGACAGCTGATTGATTAAATGCTTAATATAGTGATCCATTATATTCTCAAAGAACCTGCATTCAAGCAGGGCATGGAAAGATGTATCTATCCTATTTAGGCCACAAGAGCAGATTTGTTCAGAATAGGGCCTATTCAAATATTTCCTCTGTAAAACCATTGTAGGAATAATATTCAGTCTTGCAAACAAAAAAGCTCTACAGTAATGTGGGACTGTAAGATAGTACATATTGGGGGGGGGGGGAAAAGATCTTGCGAAAGAAAGACAAAAAGATAGGGGTGAGCAAACTCTGTGGGCTCTCAGGATCAGATTTCTAGGACATGCTTTTTGATCAGAGAAAATGCTTTGGATTTTCCCATCTCAAAAATATCATTAATCGCCATTCTAACTATCATAAATATCTCATCCAGAGCTTTCATCCAAGTCGATTTGTGGGCATCTTGATTCAGATCAGCTAACAAACTATCTTCAGCACAGAGCTGTTAGTTTAAAGGCATAAAGCCATGTTCTGGCTTCCAAGGATATCTGTCCACTGATGTTAAGGTGAGTGAAAATTGGGGCCAGAACGGTGGCCCACCATTGTGGATCAGACTTAAATAGCTTGTTAAGGATTAGATCAGAGCCTGGGGCTTTCCCTAGTTTTAATCCCTTGATGACCCCCTTAATTGATACCATGGACAAAGACGATGTTACATCAAGAGGAATAATAAAGGAGGCGCTAGTTGTACTAGCACTAGCATCAGAGAATAGCTTCTTGAAATAGTTTTCCCATGTCAGAGGGGCAATACAGCATGGGATCTTAGAGGCTGGGTTTATAGCAGTATTGACGATAGACCAGAAGGCCTTATTATTGTTGTTATTAATAGCTGAAATGAGATATCTCTATTATTATTTTTATTGAGGGCCATCTGTCTCCTTTCATTCGGTTCCCTGTACATTTTCTTCAGTTCTACCAGAGGTAGACAAAAAGATGGGAGAGGTTTGATGGTCCTACAAGCACCGGATGGGAAGGGTGATAGGGAAGGTGAATAGACGTAAGTGTTGATTAATTGCCACTTCATCAAGGATAATGGGTGAAGGGGAAGTCAGGCTTGGGTGCTGAAGGGATTATTCCTGAGTGTATCAATAGGGACTTCCTGGGTGACCCATTATTCTAAGTGATACATCTCTCCAGGGCAAGGAAGGGGTAGTAGCCAGCCAGCCTCTTTGACTTGTGCCTTGGAAACTGCTTTTCCAGGCCTCTGCCTGACTGGCATCCATCTTGGTCCACTGTGATCCAAGCAGTGCCCTGCACTTATTGGGGTGATTTATAGAGGGGTGCTTCTGGCTCTTTAAGCTATAAACTGCCCCTCAGCAGGAGGAAGGGTCTGACTGCTAACAAAATCACTGCTGTCAGAGACTTCTGCAAAGAGTGTTGGCGAACACTGGTCTCTGGGCGGTGACTTGGGTCAGTATGTGAATCCCCTCTTTCCCACCATCGTGACACTTCTAAATCACCCTTGGCCTGAATTTGCTTGGCTCAGCATGGTTTCAATGCATAATCCTAACATGCTGTTCCCCATCTTGGATTAAGGGGAAGGTCAGAGGGTCTGACATTCAGACAGGCTGGAGCTGCGTAGTTCCCTCTTTGTGAGGCACTCTGGTGTGTGAGCCAGTCTGGTGTAGTGGCTAAGTGCGTGGACTCCAATCTGGGAGAACCGGGTTTGATTCCCCCCTCCTCCACTTGCACCTGCTGGATGACCTTGGGCAAGCCATAGTTCTGATAAGAGCTGTCCTTGAAAAAGAGCCGTTTCTGTCAGGGCTCTCTCAGCCCCACCTACCTCACAGGGTGTCTGTTGTGGGGAGGGGAAGGGAAAGGAGTTTGTAAGCCACTCTGATACTCCTTTGTGTAGTGAAGGGCGGGGTATAAATCCAATCTCTTCTTCTTCTTTGTAGTTATCTATGGACATTTTGGTCCAGTGGGTGCTTTGACATATTTGGTCAATAGGAGTTGGGCTGGGTGTTTTTCTTATGCTTATTCAACCCACTGACCACATTCATCAGACAAAGATCCATGTGGCTGTCCACTGGCAAGTCCGAAAAAGGCCTTGTAAATGGAACAGCAAAGTACAAATCAATGACAAAAGCTGCAGCATGAACCCTTGCTTTCAGTCACAAAAATGGCCTCCAAGCAACCTAAACAATTTCAAGTAACTATGTGACAAGATGGTGGTCAGGAACCTTTGCAAAATTCCAGAGATACTTCCCTGCTCATTACCCATTTTTAAAATATATTTATCTAATATGGAATATTTGAAACCAGTCCCGGGGAAATTTACTAGGCCTGTCCAAATGACTTCACCTCTTTAGTAAGGCTTACTGCAAAAAACAACAACAACTCTTTAGTAAGGCTCACTGCACAAAGTCAGAATGAGTTCTCCTAAACAGAACTTCAAAAACACAAGCAGAACTCATTAATCAAACACAACAGACAGCCCCCTCCCATCTGGTATTAGAAAGGAGAATTTGGATTGATTCAGAGCAATTTTTAGCACTTGAAAGATATTCCTTCACCGACTATTCAATCTGGCTATCAATCAGGGCCATAGCTAGCCAGGAGTGCATGGGGGAATGCCTCCTCCCAAATTTCCAACGCCCCTGAATCTGAGAGCCCGCCCCACCATTTTTCTGCTGCATTGCACAGAAATGTGGTTTCTACCTCCTCTCCTCGCCTGCAGCCTCAGCAGAGAAGCTCCACCTACCTTCCTGATTCTGGGGTGACCAGCGATGACCACAAGGTCTGTGTACCTCATGGTTGGCCAGGCAGGTGGTTGATAGGGAGAAGGAAGAGGAGGGGGGCCTGGTGGGGAAGCAGGTGGCAGAGCAGGGAGGTGCCACCCGGGACTGATTGGCTGCTCTCCCCGAAGCCCCAGCCCTTGCCCCTGCTCCCCAAGTGGCTGCGGGGTGGAAGGGGGGCAAGCAAAGGGAGTGATGTTACCACACGCCTCACCTGCATCCTCCTCACCTGGGTGGTGAGTTTTGCTTTGGGGCTGGAGGAGTTTGCCACAAGAGAGAGGCAAGTGTGTTGTGGAGAAGCCTGAGGGTGGGAGGAAGAGCTGCCTGCAGGCCGAGCTGCGGGAATTAGAATCATATAATAGAATCATAGAATGTTAGAGTTGGAAGGTCATCTAGTCCACCCCCCTGCACTCTGCAGGAGCATAGCCGAAAGATAGCCCTACAACATACCTGAAAGATGGTCATTCAGCCTCCGCTTGAAAACGTTCAGCGAAGGAGCATCCACCACCTCCCGACGCAGTCTGTTCCACTGCTCAACCACTCTTACAGCTAGGAAGTTTCTCCTGATATTTAGCCGGTAACGACTCCCTTGTAATTTCCACCCATTAGATCTAGTCTTGCAATCCGAAGCAAGAGAGAATAGATCTGCTCCATCTTCTACATGACAGTCCTTCAGATACTTGAAGACTGCAATCATGTCCCTTCTAAGCCTTCTCTTTCGTAAGCTAAACATACCTAAGTCTTTCAGCCTTTCCTCATAAGACTTGGATTCCAACCCTCTCACCATACTGGTTGCCCTCTTCTGGACACGCTCGAGCTTGTCAACATCCTTCCTAAAATGTGGTGCCCCAAACTGGACACAGGACTCCAGGTGAGGCCTGACCATAGCAGAATAGAGCAGAACTACCACCTCCCATGATCTGGACACAATGCTTCTGTTAATGCATCCTAACATTGCATTAGCTTTCTTCACAGCCACATCGCACTGCAGGCTCATGTTTAGCTTGTGATCAACCAGAACACCTAGAGCCAGTTTGGTGTAGTGGTTAAGTGCGTGGACTCTAATCTGGGAGAACCGGGTTTGATTCCCTACTCCTCCACTTGCACCTGGCTGGATGACCTTAGGCAAGCCATAGCTCTGGCACAGCTGTTCTTGAAAAAGGGCAGTTTCTGTCAAGAGCTCTCTCAGCCCCACCCACCTCACAGGGTGTCTGTTGTGGGGAGGGGAAGGGAAAGGAGATTGTAAACCACTCTGAGGCTCCTTTGAGTAGTGAAGGTGGGGTATAAATCCAATCTCTTCTTCTTAGATCCCTTTCACATGTGGCCTTCATGGAAAGCAGCCCATCAGTGAGGCTGGGATAGGCTAGGAGGGTGGGTGGCCACACAGCCGTCAGGGGGCTTGTCTCCAGGGGAAGAGAAGGAGCAGTGGTGCCCCCAACCCATCTTTGCCCCCCCACAGAAAATTACCTAGCTTCAGGGGTGCCATCAATTATTTATTTATTTATTTATTTATTTTTCATATTTATAGCCCGTCCTTCCCACAAGCAGGCTCAGGGTGGGTGTCAATAGAGCCTGCAGAAAACAAAGCTGGCCCCTCTGAAGCAGCAGAGGAGGATAGCTGGCAAGTGCCTGTAACAGCAATCTTCACACCTGGCCCAGATAAGGGGGAAGAACTGCAAGCTGAAAGTCCTCCTGACTCACCCCCACATGTGACTCATTTAAGGGAGCGACTGTGGCTAAACTTAGCAAGCAGGCAAAGAGAGGCCAGGCTACAAGGGGGATGCTCAGCCAGCCCAGAGTTCTAACAGGAGCCTGGCTGATCGTGCAGCTGACTAATTGGTAGCAGTGTATAACTCCACACTCTGGGCAGTACTCTTTCTTGCTGCTGGCATTCACGCCGGCTCGGCTCTTGCACCTAGACCTTCGGACCCCCTGACTTTGGACTTGGCTCTGTGGCTCTGGCTCCTGACCCCGGTTTGGCTTTTTGGACTTTGCACTGTCTTCTTGGCCTGTTCTGGACTGCCTTTGACTGGCACCCCAGCCTGTGACAGTGGGTAACAACACAATAGCGATAAAATAAATACAATTAAAATACTAAAACACAATAGTAACATTAAAATTGATGGTCACAGCAGACGGATATAGCCAGCTATTGTTGGATGGGAGACAAAAACCTCAGGGAGGCCATATATGGACACCCGCCACCTCAGCCAAAGGCCTGGTGGGACAGCTCTGTTTTACAGGCCCTGTGGAATTGAAGGGGATCCTGCAGGGCCCTGATCTTAATGGGGAGCATGTTCCACCAGGCAGGGGCCAGGGTAGAAAAAGCTCTGGCCCTGGTCAAGGCAAGACGGATGTCTTTTGGCCCAGGGACCACCAGGACATGTTGATCCATAGAGCGCAATGTTCTCCGGGGCGTAGATGGGAGAAGGTGGTCCCTCAGATACGTTGGTTCCAGACCATGTAAGGCTTTGAATGTTACCACCAACACCTTGAAGTGAATCAGGAACTCAACTGGCAACCAGTGCAGGTGGCAGAGCACCTACCAAACATGAGCCTGCACAGACATTGCCATCAGCAGGCGTGCTGCCACATTGTGTACCAGCTGTAACTGCCGGGTCAGCCTCAAGGGCAAGCCTATGTAGAGTGAATATATAACTGGTGAAAGTTGCCAGAGATGAACTGAGTGCCTTTCTTAGAAAAGATAGGCAGGTTATACATTTTTAAATAAATAAAAACAGGATCAAGCTACTCCTCCTTAGCTGTGTGCAAACAACTGAATTAAAAATCCTGATTTGAATCTGCACCCTTGTGAAATCAGATTCAACAGTACTGATCCAAATTCACTTTATTAGACATCCATGAACTGGTTATGATGAATACAACTCTTAACATACTTGCCTGTGGTTTCATGAAGTAGTTTTGCAGGAGCAGTTGCCTTGTGATACTGCAAGGAAACAACTTCCTGTTTTTACATATACAGATTGAGCAGGTCGGGAGCAAGCATACCAGCATTTGCAAGCAAATGTGTGTTCCAAAACAGCATCTATCAGAAATGAGCAGCAATTCCCTTGAAGCCAGAAAATTCCTCCAGCCCCCTAGTCCCACCAAATAAAAATTATTTTCTCTTTTTCTGGCAAATCCAGTTTTTCAACTATCTGTCAAGGAAGGAGAGAGTGCAGTATATTTTAAGTATTTTGAATAGCCCCTACCCATCTGGACCTGTTAATCAGGATTCTTTTGTTCACCATTCAGTGCCAGCTAAAAAAAAATCTGGATGGAGGCATTATGTATATCAAGATAAACATGGCTAGAATGCTCTTATCTAAATTAATTTTAGGCAGTCTCAAACTGAATTCATATACATGTAAGGTGTGCACAAATTTTTAAAAATACATTGTAAATTAAATGGTAGTGTAGCACAAACATTGGTTTTCAGTATCTGAAAGGAGTCTTGACTTGTGTAATGTAGAAAGGGAATAGAACCTGTATAATGTAGCCAAAGCCAAACACTGCATGTAACAACAATTTTTATTCATTTCAATTATTTAATAATCATGGTGACTCACAAGACACTGCCTGAACAAATGCAGTTGAAAAACATTGTATTTGATGGAATACTAGGTGCTATGGAAGTTCTGTCTGTAACAGTGGATCTGATGGCTCAGCCATTTATGGGGGAAATCAGCACTTGGTGCTTTTAAGGTAAAGGTAAAGGTTCCCTTGCTCGAAAGCCAGTCGAATCCGACTCTAGGGTTGCGGTGCTCATCTCCGTTTCAAAGCCGAAGAGCCAGTGCTGTCCGAAGACGTTTCCGTGGTCATGTGGCCGGCATGACTAAACACCAAGGCTCACGGAACGCTGTTACCTTCCCACCGAAGTGGTACCGATTTATCTACTTGCAATTTCTTGCTTTGGAACTGCTAGGTTGGCAGGAGCTGGGGCCAGAGACGGGAGCTCACTCCGTCATGCGGCACACTCGGGTCTTGAACTGCTGAACTACTGACCTTCCCCAGCCTGCAGTTCAGCGTCTTAACCATTCAGTAATAAACATGCCTGTGTGAAACAACACTTTGGCTTAACCCAATATTGTTCTGTAGATCATAGATGCCTTTTTAATACATTGAGGGGAGGGATAATGAGCATAAGGGAGGCAGCAAGACAGTGGCAGCAAGCTGTGCTATGAATCCCTCATAGACTTCAGTGGAAGCCCAGAACTCCCCTTGAAATGCTGTGATGAGGGACCCTCAGGAAAAGCTTGGGAGGCATTGGGGTTCTCCTTCACAAGGGGAGACAATAAACATCATCTCCCTTCTTACAGCTGTAGAAATCTAGGTGAATCCAAGCCTATGAGCATTAATTAAAGCACATGCATAATACCTATGCACATACAATGCTGTGCGTTTCTCCAGGGTTTAGTGAGCCACATGTTTGTACTTTTGTACAATGAAAGCATATAGATTGGGAGCAGAGTTTGTTACCACAATCCCATGTCAATCCCTACATGCATGTAAAAGGCTGTAGGAGGCTGAAAATGGCTAATAAAAGATGGGTATCTTTAAGTAGAAAATATAACTACAGCCCCAGTTTACATGAAAACTGGCGGATTGGATTCATACATAAAGATCCCCTTATATATGTATATATTTGTTCCAACATGCTTTCTTGAGTCGACATGGTAGCCAGTGTTAATATTAAAAAGGTGGTAAAGGTTTCTTTGCTCGAAAACCAGTTGAATCCGACTCTAGGGTTGCGGTGCTCATCTCCGTTTCAAAGCCGAAGAGCCAGCGCTGTCCGAAGACGTTTCTGTGGTCATGTGGCCGGCATGACTAAACACCGAGGCGCATGGAACGCTGTTACCTTCCCACTGAAGTGGTATCTATTTATCTACTTGCAATTTCTTGCTTTCGAACTGCTAGGTTGGCAGGAGCTGGAACTAGAGATGGGAGCTCATTCCATCATGCGGCACACTCGAATCTCGAACTGCTGAACTACTGACCTTCCACAGCCTGTAGTTCAGCGTCTTAACCACTTGAGCCACCTCAGCTTCTAGTGTTAATATTAATTGCCTATAATACAGCAATGCTTTCTTATACTTTCCTGAAATTCTGCAGGAACTCACCCACGGAAGAGGGAATAGCCCCTGACTATTTCATAGTTACAGGCAGAAAACTGTTCCCCACTAAAACCAATGGAAACAAATAGAAAAGAAGAATCCAAAGAGAAGCAAAAACTAGAAGAAAACTAACAGAAAATATTAAAGAAAAAGCATCCCTAGTGGTTCTGTCCTTCTCCACACGTATCTGTTTTCCCTCTGCTCTTCATACAGATTCTCTGGTTTTATTCTGGGATTGCAGATCAAACCATCATGTCCCTGATCTGCTACCAAATGCACTGTAGAGCCAATAGTCCCTGTGATCATACATATACACCTACCAGCCATGTACCCTCAGAAATGGAAGGGTGCTGGTAGGAAATCCCCACCCCTATCATGTGGCCTTAGTTAGGATGAAATACGTTCTTAGAACACCTCCTGTGAACCGCCCAGAGACCCCTAGGGGTTAGGGCGGTATAATAAGTCAAACTAATAAATAAATAAATAAAATAAATAAATCCATATAGGCCACAAAAAGAGTTGAGAAAATAAGTGGATTATAAATACAGGCGAATTCAGCTTTTCCTATGTTAGAGAAAGTGTAATAGGATACATGGATCATGTTTTTCATTCCATTTCACAACCATATAAGAAATATGAGTTGTGGTGAGGAAGACAGGTTGAAAGCCACACAGGTTCTCTTTCAGAACGATTCCAAGATAGGCTTATGCCTGCTACAGTGGAACAGGAGTGTCATTCCAAACAATGGAACAAACACTGTTAACTTGTCTGAAAAAGTTTGCTTACTTTGTTCAAGTTTATCAAAAGCCTGTTACCTACAAAGAAGAACAGAAAAAGAGTTCAGTGCATCAATTAATTTTCTGAAATGTTTAGGATAAGATTTATATGACAGGGAAGAAAATTTATAATTGAGTATTAGCAGACATTAAGACAATTTTATCATATAGCTAAGTAAGGTAATTTACTACTAAATGTAGAGGTCCAGATTATATTATGGGGGCCTTCTGGAAACATGTCATCTGCTCTTTGCATGGTCTATACATGTTTACTGCATTCATCACCAAATGGATGCAGGCCACCCTGAGAGATAAATGAAACCTGATTGGTACATTTCTGTGATGTAGAATCTCCCAACATGGCATCTATGGGTGCGACGGCATTCACCATTGTGTTTCTTGGTACCTGTTTCCTGCTTGCACTTTCTGACCCCTCTACCAAATGACCTCCATATGTCTGTGAAGTTCCCTTCTTCTCTGTATGTGTATTTATCCTCCCCTCAAAGAGAACCCATTGTAGCCAGGCTTACGGACTCCCCAGTATGTTTCAACTGAATTTCACTATCGCACCCTCTGATTCCAACAGACTTACAAATGGTAACTAACACATCTCACTACAAATTATTTCAACTGTATAAATCTATTAGTAAGCTCAATAAATCGCATCTTATTTGCAAGGTTTTTTGGCCCACCTAGAAAAACTGAAATCTTCCATGCCACTCCCCGAAGATTTTATTTAACTGATGCTTTCTTTAAAAAAAATATTAGAGGATTAGGGGCCCCGTGAGAGCGATATTGCTGTTCCACTTACTACTTCAACTCAAAACTCCAAAACTTACTGAATGCTCAAAAAGACTTTTATGTATTTATACAGTGATGTGAGTGACATTCTGGACATCTGTTACTACAACATTCTTGTATAAACCACCTTGTAATATTTTTCTAAGACACGGTATGCTGTAGGTAGATGTCATTTCTACTCATTGATAAGATACATCAACCATCCCCAACTCTTCTGGAAAAAAGTAGAAATAGCCTATACTGTGCCTATGCACACTGAAATAGATAACTTGAAGCTTGCCTAGTTCTGCATAGAATCAGGCAGTAAATCAATTTATAAAGGACCGTTATGTGACTCAGCCTTATTGTTCTGCATATATCTCCAAGAGAATGTATGTTTCTCTCTATGGTTTATAGTACCCGATATATGCTAATCTCTAATAACATCTGGGCATTTAATTATCATCTTCATTCACACGTGTTCATAGGATTTTGGAAACATTACATGTTATCCTCTTTAAAGTGGGCCATTATAAGTATCCTTCTACTGCAGATGAAATACTGTGATTGATGAACAGTGCCTTATCTACAATCACTTTATGGATTCATAGAAGCATTTGAACTGGAACTCTTGTAGTGCCATCCTAAGCAGAGTTATATCCTTTCTAAGTCAATTAGTTTCAATGTTAAGAATGGCATGGTACTTGAATGGGAAACCTCCTTGAAATACCAGAGTGGGAGGTGGGGGCAGGCTTTATTAAGTCACTTCTCTGAATATCCTCCAGGACCCCAGTAGGGGTCAGCCGTCAGAGGTTGCCATGACTTCCAGGTGCACACAAACACACATATGTAGTAACAACAACAACAACAATGTGGCACTGTTAGATGCTACACCTCTCAAGTCATCAGGGGATGGATGATCTCCTTTTGGGGGTCTGCCTGGGTGACTGTTTGATTCTTGTTCTCCTTTTTGAAGAAGAAGAAGAGATTGGATTTATACCCCGTCCTTCACTACACAAAGGAGTATCAGAGCGGCTTACAAACTCCTTTCCCTTCCCCTCCCCACAACAAACACCCTGTGAGGTAGGTGGGGCTGAGAGAACTCTGGCAGAAACTGTTTTTTTTCAAGAACAGGTCTTATCAGAACTACGGCTTGCCCAAGGTCATCCAGCCAGGTGCAAGTGGGGAATCAAACCTGGTTCTCCCAGATCAGAGTCCACGCACTTAACCACTACCCCAAACTGGCTCTTAAAGAGAAGAGATTGGATTTATACCCCGCCCTTCACTACTCAAAGGTGTCTCAGAGCGGCTTACAAACTCCTTTCCCTTCCCTCCCCACAACAGACACCCTGTGAGGCAGGTGGGGCTGAGAGAACTCTTGACAGAAACGGTTCTTTTTCAAGGACAGCTCTTGTCAGAACTACGGCTTGCCCAAGGCCATCCAGCCAGATGCAAGTGGAGGAGTGGGGAATCAAACCCAGCTCTCCCAGATTAAAGTCCGTACACTTAACCACTACACCAAACTGGCTCCCACACCAAACTGGCTCCTGAAACAAGCCAGCGTCAATGCATGGTAGAAATGAAGAGGCTAAAGGCCCAGACACTAGCCCTTCATATGCCACAGTCTATCAGGGTCCATACTGTCTTTGCCAATGAGACAAATAAAGTTTGCAATCATGCCTAATATATTTCAGATTGGTTCTATTGTTTATAGATTGTTCATGTCACAACACAGGAATTCTCCAGTGTGTGTGAAGATTTACACATCTCTGCTCTTCGTGAGTACTCAGTTCTTATTTGTTGCTCCTTGCACAAAATATATCTCTTGGCCCCAATACACAGTGGAACACTGCTAGGTCATTATTTCTTGAATTGTTAGGTTGTAAAGAAGCAATTTCTCACTCACTTGTGGCACAGGAGAGTGGGATTGTGATGTCATGTCATTGAGGAAGTCCTGTTTTTATGACAATCCATTTTTCTGTCCGCAAATGACATTTTTTTCCTTATAGTAAGAAAGGGGAGGCTGTAACATTTGGGTTGTGCATATTAAATATCTGTCTTGATCTTTGTTCTCATTCTTAATATACGACCCCGAGGGTACCTAAATATTTTTGATGAAGATCCAATTGCCCGCTTCTTATTGCAACTAGTGCCTTCCAGAAAACTTTTGGTCCCACTAGGAATTTTCTCTCTCTTGCTCCTTATAAAACTTTTATCACTCCATTCTCCTCATAGGGACCCTCTCTATCATTCCTTTCATACAGTACTACCATAAGGATCCATGACTGCTGCATTGCCTTTGATCAACCCCATTGCCACCAGTAAGGCTTATATCACCTTTGAGCCCCTCTGAGTCTCGTTGTTGATGTCTGAACACCAGGGGTCATTTCATAGAAAAAGAGGTGCAGGAGCTCATTAGCATAACTTATTTGCATATGCCACACCCCCTGACATCATCGGAAGTGTGTCAGAAGGCAACACCCACCACTCAGGCTCCACTGGATTGTTTTGGATTGCTAGCTACGGGGGGGGGGAGAGACACAGATCTGCCCTCACAGAGGAGGAAGAGCTTGTACCTGAAAGGGGGGGGGCTCTGCAACTTACCTGGCTGCGTCTTTTTCCTCATGGCCCAACTGAGGGCTGCTGGGAGCAGGGGGCGGGGCTTGTTGCATGTGCCCACCCCCTGAGCTCCTTACTGCTGGAGCTCCGCTCCTGTGCGCTCCTGCAGGAAATGACCCCTGGATGTTTGTTATCCCACTAGGTACTACAGGCGGGCTTTCATTTTTTTTATTTTGCTCGATCCCTAGGATCTTCAAGAAATAAAGG
>NW_015164705.1:528002-530174 GCF_001447785.1 Gekko japonicus | reverse complement strand
TGCTGAACACTGTTGACGTGAAAGAGAAAAGTAGAGACCCTTGTACAATGGAGATTTTACAGAGCTGATGGCCTAAGCTTCACTAATAAAATGTAACTTTAGCTGCCAGTCTCAGCCAATCATGTTAAACTAGGTGTGCCAGCCAGCAGCTAGCACCCAGGGGAAGACTGAGGGGAGGTGGAAATATGGGGGCGGGCACTGTCATGTCAATGGTACAAATCAATTCCAGGGCGAACCTGGAAGTGACCACATGTCGCTCAGGGGTTTTTTTGTAGCAGGAACTCCTTTGCATGTTAGGCCACACACCCCCAATGTAGCCAATTCCAATGAGTTTCTGCTGCTGGGTGTGGCCTGTTATGCTAATGAGCTCCTGCTGGGCGTGGCCAACTCAGGAGCCAGCCGGAACTCTGTTCCTGAGTGTTCCTGCCCAAAAATAGCCCTGAAGTTGCTCTACAATTTAGCAGAAACTCAATGGTTTCCCAACATTGAGGCTCTATTAAAGGGAAATGACATTTTTCTGAAGGCCTGTTGGCAACCTAAAATGTTCAGCTTCTAAATGAATGTTTTAATTCTTTTTTCCCCAGGCCACCACGATGGGAAGAAGTATGAAGGAGAGTTCCATCACTACAATGTTATATAGGCACTAGGCAGTAAGTTCTTGCTGCCCTCACACAATAAGAAGAAAAAGAAGAGAAGAGATTGGATTTATACCCCGCCCTTCAGAGACTGCTTGATTATAATAAACAGCTATTTACCACCATTATATAAAAAAGCAGACATTGATAGGACTTGGGCAGCCCTGGAAAATTATGTGCTTTCACTAGTCGAAGCATTTCCTAAAGCTATGCTTCTTCTATTGGACGATCTAAATGCTCGTTTGGGCCCAGATGACTCCTCTTTAGATGCTAAATATAAACTATTCTTTAGAGATCAAATGGAGGGAGTGGAAAGTTGGCTTCTTCCCAGATTTTTTAAAGACAGAAGATCAAATTATGCAGGTGCATGCCTGGTAAAGTTAATGTTTAAAACAAATCTTCAAGTTTTAAATGGCTCCATAGTAGGTGACTACCCTGGTGGCTTTACCTATATGTCAGGGGTGGCTGCTAGTACTTTAGACTATATCTTAGTATGTACATCTTTGTTAGCCAAGGTTAAAAGTTTTAAAATTCTGCCATATTTAGATGGTGATCATCTCCCTTTATCCCTTCACATATCGGTTACCTCACAGGAGCCATGCCGTGAAATTTGCGACCCATCCCAAATGAGAGGGCTGGAACAACAAAGACGTCCTGTTAGGTGGTCAAGCAATCTAGACAATCAATTGAAGGCAATTTTGGCAACAGAAAATATCCAAAATTATGCTGCTGCTTTCTCAAATGTAAGCCAAAACGAGAATCCTTTGTCACTGTATGAAGGCCTCATTAGGAGATTTGCCCCCCTCCTGTTTCAGGAGTGGGATCAGAGAGCCTCTAATCCTTTTAAGTTAAAGTCAAAGCCTTGGTTCGATAGAGATTGCTTGGAGGCAAAAAGGGTACTCTCTCAAGCCTATGCAAATTATATTGGCCACCATGTTGGGAAAGAGCTTAGTGCCTACCTAGCCTTACTAGAAAAGAAACGAGTCTATAAAAACTTAATTAAAAGAAAAAAGAAGGAATATGCTAGGGAAGCATGGAGGGCTCTAATTCAAGCTGCCAAAGAAAAGAACTCCGCTTTATTTTGGAGGATGGTCTCCAGTCAAAGGGGAAATAGTTCTTTAACAAGGGAAATCCACATTTCATCTGAAACTTGGATTTCATATTTTCGGAATATGTATTTTGATAATGCCCCCCAATTGTCTACATCTCCAGTTTTTAGCGACCTGCCAAGCTGGCCCTCGGTTTCCCCAAAAGAGATCACATCATTGATAGGCCAACTTAAAAGAGGCAAGGCCCCTGGCCTGGATGGGATCTCTCCTGAATTTTTGAAGGAAAACATAAATTGGTGGGCCCCCTTTCTAGCACACTTATTTACCTATATTGATACAACAGGGAAGGTCCCAAAAGAATGGGGGGTGGCCGCGGTTGTTCCTTTCTATAAAAAAGGTAACCGAAAAGATCCTGCAAACTATAGGCCTATCAGTCTTCTAAGTGTTATAAGTAAAATACACCTTAAAGAACTTCTAACACTTTGGAT
>NW_015164705.1:517759-525593 GCF_001447785.1 Gekko japonicus | reverse complement strand
AGGCAATTAGTATGTTAGTAAAGTCCTTTTGGAGTTAGTATTTCTTCTTTGGCACATCTAGATAAGTCATTAAACCTTGTAGTGCTTTCCTTTATTCTCACGCAAATTATACTTTGGACCTCTGGCTGCTCCTTTTTAATCCTTCTGGCGTTAACCACCTGTAACTGATTTGATGTTTTTGTAAGAACAAAGTCAATCCTTTATATTCTTTTCTTTTCATTCTAATTTCAAATGGGACATCTTTCAAAACTCAAATTGATTGTTCTCCAATTTTCAAGGGTGCCGCTGATACTGCTTTTAAAATTTGATCCCGGAGATGCTGTTTAGTAAACTTCACAACCACTTCTGCTGGCAGCTTATTCTTCTTTGTGTAGTTGGAATAGGCTCTGTAAGCCAAATCCATCTCTTCTTTTATTTTTTCCGCTTCGCTGCCAATCAGTGGTTCCAACGCTGTTGCCAGAATTTCTCTGAGGTCCTCTCGTTCTTCCTCTTTCAGTCCTTGAAATCGGAGAATCAGGTTTGACTTTTCCATTTGAAGCATTAATAATTTATTTTCTTGCGTCATCTGCTGTTTTTCCACCTTAATGACTTTCTTCTTAACACTCTGTATTTCTTCCATTGACGCCAGACATTTCTTTGCGATGTCATCTACCTTGTCTGCAGTCTCAGTCAATTTTTTTCTGTTGATCTCCAAAGGCACATTCCATATTATCAAGCTTTTGGTTTATTTTCTGCAGTTCCTCCAGCAGATGGCGCGCAAGATCACTTTCTTTTTGATTGACAGCAGTTCCAGAAGGGGAGGGACTCGGACAGGAAGTTCCCGTCTTCTTTGTCTGCCTTTCCAAAGGCTTCTTATCTCTCCCTTTCTGCATCGCCATTTTTCAACTTTGTTTATACTTCAAAAGTTCGTGCTACAACGCCCAGGGATGGCTCCCTCTGGCCCGCTTTTAGCTCTTTTCCAAAAGGTAATGCGCTTAAACAAATCTTCGCCTCGCCCCCCTCTGAACTTTTAAAAGTCTCTTTTCCTGGTGGTGGTGGGGAGTCCTCCCTCCTCCCTTCGCTTTCCCCGGGGGACGGAACGCGCTCATGCCGCCGCTTTAAAATTGCTCTCCAACTCACAGTTAGCCGCATACGCTTGTTTTTCAACTTCAACTTTATCGCTTCATCACTGCGATATTCCGGTGGCTTTGCTAGTCCCCTTCACGGGGCACAACGCAGCCGGGGCCGTTTGGGGCAAGAGAGACTTAGAGCAGAGGAGCCTCAATTCCCGACTTTCGTGCCGGTAAGAGACTTCCCCCAGTCTCCCGAACGCGCCCCCTGGTTCGGAGCCCTTATACCTAGGGCTCCTTAGGATCTCCGCTCACGCGGGACACCCCCGGATTGCGTGTGGGCGATCCGACTCTGGGAGCTTGCCCGAGAATCGGTCGTCTGTCGCGCAGCCATTACCGGAAGTCCATGAAGCCACATTTCTTGTAGTATTATTTTGCAGTGTGTTTGATTGAAGGAGGGAAAGGAATCATTTTCTCAGGACCAAGATGCTGTTTTTTCAGTACTGGGAAAATGTGACACCCCTGTAATAGCACTGATACCTTGCTAAGGGACACCTAGACCCTGTGTAACGACTTATGACTGTACATTTATTTCATGCATAAGTACCATCTGGAGAGGCCCTAACACTTGGTTTCTCTAGGAAAAGCAAAAGTGATTAATGCTTAGAAAGAGAATTGGATTACAGCCTGCATAGCTGAGGGACCGCCTTTCCCCACATGTTTCTTGGAAAGCACTGTGTTCAGAGGCGCAAAACCGGTTGGCCCTTCCAGGCCCCAGGGATGTCAGACTGGCTGCAACCAGGGCCAAGGCCTTCTCGGTGGCGGCTCCACTCTGGTGGAATGAGCTCCCAGAAGAGATCAGGGCCCTGTGAGACCTTTTACAGTTCCACAGGGCCTGTAAAACGGAGCTCTTCCACCAGGCATTTGACTAGGAGCTGCACTATACACCGAGGAGTGTCCCTGTGCCCTGGTTTGCCATCTTTGCTGCCAGCCTGTGCCCTGGGTCTTACCATCATCAGCCATACTTGCCGTATACCAATGAGAACTGAGCTGGTGTGAAAATAGCCATTCAACAATCACCCAAGTTACATCATAAAGAACGGTTGCTCGTTACTTGATATGTTCCAGCATTTTATATGTTTTAAATGCGTTACTTGATATGTTCCAGCATTTTATATGTTTTAAATGCGTTACTTGATATGTTCCAGCATTTTATATGTTTTAAATGCGTTACTTGATATGTTCCAGCATTTTATATGTTTTAAATGCGTTACTTGATATGTTCCAGCATTTTATATGTTTTAAATGATTGTTAATTTTAAGTTATTTATATGTTTGCTGATGTTTTAACTGTATCTGTTTCTATGAATGTTGTAAGCTGCCCTAAGCCCGTCTTGGTGGGGAGGGCGGGATAGAAATAATAATAATAATAATAATAATAATAGAAGAATTTTTCAAGAAGAGCCTGCATTGCATAGTGACTTAAATACTGGATTTTGACTGGGATGTCACATATTCAAATCCTATCCACTTGCTGAGTACCTTGAGTAGGTTTGTATAAGTTGCTTGTTTCTTGTTATGATGATCCAGTACATACCGTACTGAATTTTTTGAGCAAGACCAAGACACAAATATATAATAGAAAAATTAAACATAAATGTGCTCTGCCCACTGTACACTGGTCCTGCATCTGTACTGAATTCCTTTTTGCTGGTTTTTTTTTTGCAAACAAAATTGATATCTTGCCTTTGTGCCCTCACAAAAGCCACCAAGGTGGCTAATAATTTAAAACGTACATGATAAAACCACATTTTAAAACCATTAAAATCACCCCCCCAATACATATCATTAAGACAATTTAGAAATAAAATTAGAATATTTACAAATACATAGCAACAGCCATTAAAACATCGATCAGGAAGGAGGGATCATTGAGGGAACACCAAGTGAAACAAGAAAGCCTTCACCCTCCGGCAGAAGATGGCAACACAAGTCACAGATGAATCTCTCTCGGGAGAGCGTGCCAGAGCTTTGGTGCCATGGCTGAGAAGGCCCTCTCCTGCACTGCCTGTCACTCGCCTCAGAAGGCGGGGCCACCTGAAGCAGGGCCCCTGAAGATGACCGTAGTGGCTGGCCGGCTTCATAAGGGAAAAGATGCCTGATAAACATGCTGAAAGGCAAATAGTATTTTGATGGGTATCTACATAGAAGGGTGTAAAATTAAAACGTCTGGATTTTGTTTTGAAACCAGAGAACGTCAGAGGCGACGAAGCTGTTTTTCCGCAACTGGATGAATTCATCTTCTGAGCCAGTCAGGGCATTTGGAATGAAGGGATGCCCTGCACAGCAACTGCCAGGAGATGGAGGAGGATGCTTCCAAGGTTCTCCAAGGACCGACAGCTGCTCGTACTGATAACTCAATTACCATCAACGAATCTAACATGTTCAACAGTTCCAATAACTGGCCTTCGTGTAAGGGCACTCGATCCAACAATCAAGGCCTAGTCATTGTTTGGGTGAGAGGTCTCCTGGGTTTTATAGTCCTAATTTATTATTTATTTATTTTATTACATTTATACCCCGCCCTCCCCGTGAACGGGCTCAGGGCGGCTTACATAGGGCACCAAGTGCATTCAATATACAAAATTACTTAATACAAAATACAAATTAAAACAAGTTAAAATCAGTTCTATGGATGCACATAAAGACTCCTAACATCTTGCGTAGCAGGGGGGAAAGTTGGGGTGATAGAAAGATGTTACCCCACCCCCCCAGTGGTCTCTCTCCATAAAGTGGTCTCTCTCTATGAAGGAGCGGTGGTGGTAGTGGCAGTGGCGGCTCCTACTCATAAGCCTGGCGAAAGAGCTCCGTCTTACAGGCCCTGCGGAACTGCACATGGTCCCGCAGGGCCCTGATCTCCTCCGGGAGCCCATTTCCCCAGGTAGGAGCCGCCACTGAGAAAGACCTGGCCCTTGTTGCCACAAGCTTGGCCTCCTTAGGGCCTGGGGTCACCAGCCGGCGTTGTGACCCCGACCGAAGTGCTCTTTGGGGAATATATGGGGAAATGCGGTCTCTCAAGTAAGTCGGACACTGGCCATTTAGGGCTAAATTCAATGGCAGAAGAAATACCATTTATAAATATTTTAAGCAAAATAATCAAGCCTGAGCAGGGCAGATTTTGGGGAGGGGAGGGACTTCAATGTGGTGCGATTCCAGAGTCTGCCTTCCAAAACTGGCATTTCCTCCAGATGAACTGATCTCTATGGCCTGGAGATAAATTAGGGTTGCCAAGTCCCCCCCGAGGAACCCCCACTCAATGGGTCTGTTACCCACCGGCCTGGATTGGGCCGCTGGGGGGAACCCCACCCCCAAATTGCCAGGATCACGGAGACGTGCCCGGTGTGATGACGTCACCTGGAGGTGACTTCATTGCGGGGGGACCTCTATCATTCGAGGGAAAACTCTATGGTTTTCCCTCGAATGACAGTGGCCCCGCCCCCAATGTGCCCGACGCGATGATGTCACTTCTGGGTGGCGTCACTGAGGCACGCACGCTTTGTGCGCACGCAGGAAGACTCCCACCAACATCCAGGACTCACCCCGCTAAAGCCAAGGTAAGACTTGGCAACCCTAATATAAATTGTAATCCCAGGAGGTCTCCAGCCGCCACCTGGAGGTTGGCAACTCTAATCTCTGGCCTCCACGTTCAGCAGCTTTTCAAATGGCTCCTACGCTCATGCTTATTGCATCCTTTTCACATAATGCTTTTCATCGTCTGGAAGCTCTGGCCTGCCTGATTTAGCAGGCTTTCCGCAGGTCTAGAATTTTAGTTTAGTGAAGAGACTGCCTTTCAACTAAAAAGTCTCCAAGGCAAATGCAGTAAGACTTCAATTAGAATAAGTGAAAATCAATGCATGTCAGTTTCCAGCAGTGTCTCCCCTCCCATTTCTTAGCGTCTCCCTCAAGGCAGCAAATCTTCAACCCCACCCAGAAGGCCTTTAGGAAAGCAGCCGTTCTCAACGCCAAAGTCAGGAAACAACCAGAAAAAGACTACTGCTGATTTGTTTAGTCAGAGTCCCGCTTGCTGTGTGCCACTGAGATCTGGGATTTCATCCTCAGGGTAGGGTAAGCAATGTAACACTAGTCTCATTCCCTCACTTCCAGACACCACTGTAAATAGGGAGAAGTGGCTCTCTAAAATCTAGGGTTGCCAACCTACAGGGGAGCTCTCCTGCTGTTGCAACGCCGTCCCCGTCTTCTTTGACCTTCAATCTTTCCCAGCATCAGGGTCTTCTCCAGTGAGTGCTCCCTTCTCATTTGGTGGCCAAAGTATTTGAGCTTCAGTTTCATTATCTGGCCTTCCAGGGAACAGTCAGGGTTGATTTCTTTTAGGATTGACTGATTTGATCTTTTTGCAGTCCAAGGGACTCTCAAGAGTCTTCTCCAGCACCATAGTTCAAAAGAATCTATTCTTCGGCGCTCGGCCTTCCTTATAGTCCAGCTCTCGCAGCCATACATGACTACTGGGAATACCATTGCTTTGACTATGTGGACTTTTGTTGGCAGGGTGATGTCTCTACTTTTTATCATGCTGTTTAGGTTCACCATTGCTTTCCTCCCAAGGAGCAGGCGTCTTTTAATTTCATGGCTGCTGTCACAGTCTGCGGTGATCTGGGATCCCAGGAACGTGAAGTCTGTCACTACTTCCACGACTTCCCCTTCTATTTGCCAAGGAGTGATGGGGCCGGATGCCATAATCTTAGTTTTTTTGATGTTGAGCTTCAAGCCCACTTTTGCGCAATAGAGATCAGTCCCCCGGGAGAAAATGGCTGTTCTGGAGGGTGGACTCTATGGCCTTGTACCTGGCTGAGGTCTCTCCCCTCCCCAAACCCCGCCCTCTCCAGGCTCCACCCCCCCAAATCTTCAGGTATTTCCCAATCCAGATGTGGCAACCCTACTAAAATTCCAAATGCTCCCCATTTGCCCCTGAAGTTCGGAATGGCCCTTAGAGGTATGGCTCACCTCCTGGAGGAGTCATACAGCCTCCATTATAAGCCCTCAGCTAAAGAGACCCATAGACTGACTTGGTAGAAGGCATCTTCATACGTGTGCAGTAAAGGTATAATTCAGGCATGAACCATGTTAGCGTAAATGTTGAAGAGGATGCGAAAACTAGCGGCTGTAGAACTGGGAAGGTGGTTCTCTGACCCCCAGAAGTGGTAAACACCCATCAGTGAAAAGAAGCTGGCATTAGAAGCCTGGCAGCATGTTGCTCTTTAAGTCTTTGGTCATTAACACCTGCACTGTGCCTTGCTCTGCATTTCAAATACTATCCTGCAGACTGGGGAGGGAGAGGGGGAGGGGGCTTCTGTTAAACCTGAGCAAAAGCTATGCAGAGGCATCGGGACTTGTGCTGCAGTCCACAGGAAGAAGGAAACTTCCATCTCCGTGCTATTGTGCCGACGGAATGCCGTCGAAACCATTAAGAAGATGTTAGTTTTGCAGAATCGTTCCTCGCTTTAAGCTCAAAGCTGTTGTGCCTTGGTTGCAGCTCCCTGCTTGGAAAAGTTTACACACTGAGGTGCAACTATGTAAAGGCAAAGAAGCCCTACCTGTTAAAGAGATGTCAGCCGGAGATAAATTTCCCAGGATTTTTACTTGCCCTAACTTCTTCAATAGCGGAATTAGATGCAGAGTCATTGCAGCAAAAACGCCAGGGATTTTCTGGCACCTTCAAGCTCTTAATTAATTTATTTATTAGACTTTTATCCCGCCCTCCCGGCCGTAGCCGGCTCAGGGCGGCTTACAATCAGGTTTAATTTAAGCTTCCAGGGAAGTTGACTCTGGTACATGAAAGTTTATACCAGAAGGACAACTAGTAAGTGCAGAAGGTGCCACAAGACTGCAGTTTATGATCTGGGTTGCCGGCTTTTAAACTGGGCCCTCTAACTGTCCCTTTAAATAGCAGTTGGCCTGCAGCAATGTAATAGGGTTACCAACCTCCAGGTGGAGCCTGGAGACCTCCTGGAATTATGGCTGTTCTCCAGGCAAGAGAGATCAGTTCCCCTGGAGAAAATGGTTGCTTTGGAGGTTGGATTGTATGGCATTGTACCCAGCGGAGGCCCCTCCCCTCCCTTACTCCAACCCAAATCTGAAATAATGTCTCCAACCAGAGTTGGTAGCCCTAAGAAATTATCAGGGGATCTTCCTTTGTTCCATGTCATGAAATGCTTCAGCCAGGGGTCATTTCTTAGAAAAAGAGGTGCAGGAGCTCATTTGCACAACTCATTTGCATAGGCCACACCCCCTGGCAAAGGGCAGGCCTGTTTAAAATGAGTTATCCAAATGAGTTTAAATCCCCCCCCAGTCTCTTCGCAAAAGCAGAGAGGGGAAGGGGGAAAGGCAGGCATGTCTGCCTCCCTGCCCTCCCCGTCTCCAGCCAACCGGCCACAGCCTGGGTTCCCTGCCCGATCTTCTCCAGGTGCCCCGTGGCTGGGCTCCTTACTGCTGGAGTGCAGCTCCGGGGTGCTCAGGCAGGAAACGACCCCTGGCTTCAGCTATATATTTCTATATTCTAAAACTCTGTTGAAGTGACAGAACATTTTCCCCATGTCCAGTTAGCAACCCGATTTATGATCTCAATGTTTTTACAGAAGACAGAAACATCCATTTAAGGAGGACACAAGCTGAAGGGCTATTGAACTGTTCCCTGTTAGTTACATGGTTTTCTTGCTGAAAATGACCTCCAGTCTTCTTTGCTCTGGTGGTGGTGGTGGGGTAGTCAT
>NW_015164705.1:492677-517696 GCF_001447785.1 Gekko japonicus | reverse complement strand
CCCCCAGAGATGCAGGTAACTTAAACCCAGTGAAACCACTATGTTAAAAACACAGCCCTAGATACTCCAGGACAGGTCCCTCAACCTTATTGAGCATGTAGCCACTTCTGAGAATACTGAGTGGGCAGGCACCCACCACAAAATGGCTGCCATCAGAGCTAAGCCCAGTCACAACATTTTGGGAGGTCCCAAGCAATGCTCCCTCTAAGCTGTGGAGTCTTGTGAGCAAAAATTCTACTTTGTGAGCTACTGGCATTAAAGTTGTGAGCAAGCAATTTGCCTACTGCATAAATCAGTTTGCTCTGGAGCCCTCCTTCCTGAGCGAAGACAAAAATGTGTGAGCCGGAGGCTAAAAAACTGTGAGCTAGCTCACACTAACTCACCATAGAGGGAACACTGGTCCCAAGCCAAGTGTCCTCCTCTGGCCAGTAGCTAACATGGGGCCCACGGGGCCTGCCCCCTATTGTTTCTTCTTGGCCCCCTTGCTCCCGGGCCGCCCCCAAAGTGCTCCAACTTACCACCTGCACTGTACTTCCATTTAATTAGCTGGTGGGACCCCCGAGGCCCCCTCCCCAAAAATTCCCTAGCTACGGGGCCTCCTACAGTTGAGACTGCTATTTCTGCATGAGCATTTTCTGCAAATCCAAAGGGGATGACTCCTGGGCTCTTCTGTAATAGTTCCTGCTCCCATGAAGGAAACCAGGATTTGCTCTTTTTGATCAGGAAATAAGGAAGTGGGGCCCACAAATATCATCAGCTACCATGGCACTCACAGGAACAATGATGAGCATCGCTGATCTGGGTACCACGACAACTGATAAGGAAATGGAACATTTCCATAGGATTACTGCATTTGTGCTGGATGGATTTACTATGGGTTGATTGGATAATCACTTATCCTAATAAACTTCCTGGTTTGTTACACCTTGATGCTGGTTTATGTACTTCTGGGTAGCTCATTGATGTTATCACCTATGCCAAGATAAAAGAAGGCAAGTACAAATGCTGACAGTGCAGTGGGAAAATGAACATTTATTGATGGAATACTAAAAAGCCCCGATGCTTTTTGCCATAGCTTTGTCAGGGGATCTCTAAATGTGTTTATCTGTGGTGTTTCCCCCACAGCTGTTGAACTCACAGAAAAAGAGACCAGAGAAGCTGGTTGCCTCAAAGGACATTTCACAGCTGAGTAGGAAATTTGAACCTGGGACGAAGCATCCCGAGCCCAACATTCTAGCCACTTACTTCAGAGTAGCTCCCTGTAGTTACAAAAATGCTTGACTCACAGGTAAGAGTTACCATTGTTCATGGGGCTGTAGCCAATTACATCTGCTATTCTGAAAGATCTCATTCTAGCGTCTGTAGCATATTAACAGCAATGGAGGTCAATTAAACTGTAAGAGGTTCTAATTAGCATCCTTGCAAAGCGTTAAATTCATTACCCAGCCATCACAAAAGGACAGCAATTCTATTCTGTCAGTGAAGTTATGATAAATCACCGCCAATTAACCCACAAACATGACTGTAGTGAGGGACACCATGCTTGATAAAATATGGTCACTCTTGCATACTGGAATGATCCCTACAAGTGTAGCAGCAGGTGAATCGGAGATCTTTGGTCATGCAGACAGACAGTTAACAAGCAACTAAGCAGAACTATGTCTGTCTACATGATCAAAGTTCTCTTGTGAGACGGAATAATATTAGAGGCTTGCTTTTAAATGGGCTGGCTCTGCCCTGTGCCTTTAACATCAACCCAAGACTGAGAAAAGAAGTAGGGCCCCGGTCACACCAGCCAGAAAAGGTGGAGGGGAAGCGTGGCTGTTTGCCCCGGAGAAAAATAACAAACGGCTGTGTGATCAGACGTCCCGTCGAGTTCCCGTCGAGGTCCCGTGGTTAGGGGGGAGGTGCCAATTACAGGACAATCCTGCGGCGTGGCAAAGAAGCGGCCTCTCTAGCAAAAGGCTCCGCGGGTTTAACCCCTTCCAGGGCTGCAGAGGAATGCAAACTGTGTCCTCCGTCCGGTCCCCTCCAGGAGGAGCTTCAGCCGGGTCGCCCTCCCACCATACCCCCCCTGCACCTCCCCCTCTGCCGCCCGGTGCAGAGAGTTCCTCTCGAGCAGGCTGAGCCAGGAGTAGGGGGGGTACGGAAAACAGGAGGGGGCTGTGTTGTTTGTTTTTAAACAAAGTGTGCGCATGCGCCGTTGGGTGCCTGTGTGCATCCCGTTGAGACTTGGGGAAAAAAACCTTTTAGCGACGGTACATGGGCGGGCGCCAGATGCCACGACCTATCACCGGAAATGCGATCAGAGGCCCGCCCTTGCCCCACGGTTTCCGGAAACTAGTACCTCGGAGGTACTAGTTTTTTACCGTGCATCTTCGGTGCCTCCAGCCTGGTGAATGGGATGTCTAGCAGTTGGGGGCATCCAATAAAACTGATTAGCAATAGATTTACATTGGACAAAATGAAGTATTTTATTCACAAAGTAATGAAATTGTGGAATTCACACTGGTAGTGGCCATTGTGATGGTCATAAGAGTTGATAGCTTTCAAAGGGGATGAGACAGTAACAGTGCTATGAGGCAACATCAGTGAAAGTTCAAAATGATGTAGCCCACTTTGGAAGCATGAGAGCAATTAAATGTCTCTCAACTAAATGTTTCATTTTTAAAAACCATGTACACAACAGACCAACAGCCTGGAATATGATCTTGAAAAAGCAGTGTTTATGACCTCAGAAGGTAGAGATGGAACATTATTTGTCTGTTTGCATCTTTAGCCATGTTGTGCATAGTCAGTGCTGTGCACTAATTAAAGTTGAGTTAACACTCACATCCAAATTTCCTCCCACTGCAATGTAGCTTGTTGTGTGACCTCAGGCCAATTTCCCGCTCTTAGCCTACCTCAAAGGATTGTTGTAAGGATACAATAGAAGGGAGCTTCTTGGAGGAATGGTGGAATAAAAATGAGTATCTAGGAAGATATTGTATCAATGTAATATCCTTTATTTTTTAAAAAAAATTAATCAGGGAAATAATGATGGCAGCTGGGTGGGCTTTATAACTCCAGAAAGAAAGGCTTTCAAGAACAAGCCACATTCCTTGGGGTGCTGTCTTGGTATATACTAAGCCAAATAAATACCTGAAAAATACCTTATCAATATTTTTCGGGTATTTATTCAGTTGAATACAGATCAGATATCTGTATTCGGCTACCAAAGTAGCTGCCCCCAAATAAAAGCCGTTATTATTCAGCTTTTATTTGGGCTTGGCTACTTGTGGAGTTGTGCGACTCCTGCTGCACGACTCCACAGCAAAGATAAGGTATTTTATCTTTAAATACCTTCCCTTCCGTCTTGGGCTCATGCCGCCATTGTGGCACGATGCCCCAGTGCAGAGGTGGCATGAGTCCAAGACGGAAGGGAATAGGGAAGGTATTTAAAGTTTATATAAAGTTAAATACCTTCCCTTCACTTGCAGAGTCACCCTATGATGTGACTCAGTGAGTGAAATTCTCCATTATACCCTCCATTATACTAACAAGTGTAGTTCTCTTTTTGGAGACAACTATAAAGTATTATGGGGAAAAACTAAACAAGACTTAGAAGGTTGGAAAAATTTACAATTATCCATGATGAGAAGAATTGCAATAATAAAAATGAATATATTACCCAGATGGATGTTTTTTTTCCAAACAATCCCTATTTTACAAAACCAAAAGATTTTTAAAGAGCTAGATCAACTAACATCCAAATTTATCTGGCAAGGGAAGCAAGCACGAATAAGATTTAAAATTATGCAAGAAGTTAAAGGTGGATTTGGAGTTCCAAATTGGCTATTATATTACAGGGCCACAGCATTAGTCTGGCTAAAGGAATGGATTACTTTGAAAGACAGAAGGCTACTGAAACTCAAAGGCCACAACTTAGCTTTAGGATGGAACACATTTTTATGGTATGAGAAAGCCGCAACACATAAATATTTTAAGCAGCACTGGCTAAGAGCGGCTTTATTAAAAGTATGGGATCCAATTTATAGAAGGTTTTATATTAAAAAATTGAGACTCATAGTACCATTGGAAGCATTTACCTTGCCAAATGTCTTTACAGGTGAAGAGCTATTTAGATATCAAGATATTTTGGATGAGAAAAATTGCTTGAAATTGCCAGAACATTTGTCTTGGTGGAATAAAAGGCAATTAGAATCTAATAAAGATAAAAAGACAGGTTTTAATGACAAACTAACTGAATTAGAAAAAACTCTTGTATTTTCAGATGATAAACTGATAAAGAAAATCTATAAAATTTTGTTAGCGGATCTGCTGGTAGATGAAACAGTTAAGCAAAATATGATTCTATGGGCCCAAAACGTAGGTCATAATATTACTTGGAGAGAGTGGGACCAGATATGGTCTAAAAACATTAAAATGACTAAGGCAGTATCATATAAAGAAAATATGGTTAAGATGTTTTATAGATGGTATATTACACCAGATAAACTTGCTAAGCAGAATGAAAATTGTTCAGATAAATGTTGGAAATGTAAAAATAAGATAGGTACATTTTATCATATGTGGTGGCTTTGTGATGTAACAAAGAGATACTGGAGATGGATCCACTAGAGGATGCAAGAGATATTGAGGAAGGAACATCTGAACTTTTAACATCTTAATATTGAAGCCACTGAATGCCTACCGGGAATGTCTGGATTTGGTCAGTCATATTTCTGGGTTTTTGGAATTGAGGATCATTGAGCACTCTATTTGTACTGAGATTGGTTTTAAATTGTATAGTATATTTTAAATGTATAAGATGTTTTATTGTTGCAAGATCTCTTGCCTTGTAAGCTGCCCTGAGCCCTACGTGGGAGGATGGGGTATAAATTTGTTAAATAAATAAATAAATAAATAAAATACCATTTTTGCTGGAAATATTACTACTAAACATATTTCCAAAGGATTTTGATAAAGATGATAGATATTTGATAGTACATCTATCTACGGCAGCAAGAATATTATATGCAAAATATTGGAAACAAATGGAAGCACCAAAGAAGCAAGAATATGTGAATAAACTGTTGGAGACGGCTGAAAATGACAAACTGTCATCGTTGATGAGAGGGACAACAGACCCAACATTTCAAAAGACGTGGAAAAAACTGTATGACTGGTATAATATAAATGCATAGTTTAAAGTAATGAAATTTTTGGTATTATTAATCTCTTTTAGTTTAATAGAAACTATGGTAAAAAGATAAGAGTATACAGAAACTTAAGCAAACCTATAGAGAGTGATTTAAGAAAATTTTTAAATATGGTAATAGAGTAATAAGAAAATATACTTTGTATGTCTTATGTATGTAAGTGGTTGGTTGTTTATATGTTGTATGTATGTATGTGTATAATATGAAAAATAATAAAAGTGTACCTATGGGTGTGTAAAAAAAGAGAATGATATCATTCAGAATTATTTCTCTTTTCTGCATTAGAAGCTTTGAAAGTTGCAGATTCTCTCTATCACATTACAATTAAAAATTACTTTCCTGTGAACATACAGAAATTGCACTTCTTTATTTTTTACCTGCAGCATTAGTTGAAGATAGGTTTTGAAGGTACATTTTCTGTGCCTTCAGTGTGTCCCTTAAATAGGTCTCTACCTTTTTCTTCTGTTCTAATAGATGAGATAGCAGAATGGTTATTCTTTAGGACAGAAGTTTCCATCATTAAATTATATATTCAGATTTATTCTGCTGCAGCCAAAGGGCAAATTCACCTCTGGAGTCTTGAGTGGTGAATCTACTCGGCTGGGGGCGGGGTACATTGAGGGCTGGAGTTTAAGAGGCAGAAGGTAGCTTCCAGTGTTCATGTGTGTTAAATGCAATATAGCTTACACAAAATGTTCATGGAGATTCATTATTTCTTTTTCTTCCCAATGGAACCATGAGCAATTTTTTAAATAAAAAAAAATAAAATTTGGTGAGCCACTAGGGCTTTGTTCCAGGGCCACCAGGGAGCAAATAAAATTGCTTCAGGGTACAATTGGTCACCCCTGTTCTAGAGTGCCAGTCTGCCCCCCCCCCCGACCTTCATCCCTGTGGGACCGCCTCTTCCCATATGATCCCTGGAGAGCTTTATGCTCTTCTGATCAGCACTTCCTGGTGATCAACCAGGCCAAGGGCTATTTCAGCCCTTGCCTCAACCTGGTAGAATATGCTCCCACCCTGCAGGACTTATTACAGTTCCCCAGGGCCTGTAAAATGAAGCTGTTCCGCCAGGCCTTTGGTTGAGGTGGTGGATGTTCAACTATTCTGGCCTCCTCTGTTCATGGCCCCTTCCCAGTGCCTTGCTGCTGTAGACAATATTATTTGGACACTGGAGCATCCTGGGGTACCTACAGGGCTCTTTTTGTAGCAGGAACTCCTTTGCATATGAGGCGACTGTCAGCAAGCTGCTAATGTTTTGCCAATGTTTTGTTTTTATTCTGTATATGTGTGTGCGCTTGCCTCTTTCACTGTAGAACTGTAGATGCGCATGTCTATGTAGCTCGCTGAAACAATTATCCAGCTCAAGGCCACAGGTGGATGCAAGAGCTTGTTAGTGTAAAGAAGTTCTCACTAAACACCGTGAGAAGAAGATAACGTGAGGGGCTTGGGACCATTAGTTCTCAGGCCAAGGGCGCGCACGGGAACCCCCGCAATTGGCCCGTAGTAGTTTGAATGTTTATTATATGCTTTGCCATTGCTTTTACCCCTCATTCTGAACAGTGATCCTGTTATGCACCTTCAGCTCTAATAAAGTTACCTTTTCTTCAAAAGCGTGCTTATTAAGATGCGAGGAGGAGTCTGACAGCGACACACCCCTAATGTAGCCAATCCTCCAAGAGCTTACAGAGCTCTTTGTACAGGGGCTACTGTACGCTCTTGCAGGATTGGCTACATGAGGGGTGTGTCGCCTAATATACAAAGGCGTTCCCGCTACAAAAAGAGCCCTGCACGGTATCCACCTAACATGAGGCACGGGTTTTTCTGTTATTGCATACTGTGCCATCTACGGTTGTATTGGGCTTCTGTCGTTGTTTTTATTGTCTTGTGGATTTTATGTTGTAAGCCACCCTGAGCTCACTTGTGGGACGGGGCAGGGTAGAAATTAAATAAACTAACTAACAACAACTACGACAACCTTGATGGGCATCAAGTTTGGAGTGAAAATTACTCCTCAATGGGAAGCAGGCTAGAGGAAGGGAACCTCCCACAAAACTAAGGTCTTATAAGGAAAGTTGCCATTTCTTGCCAAAAACGCAGAAAAACAAGACTGCCTCTTTCCCAAAGGAGGGAAAGGAATTCTGGCCATCATAATAGATCCCCTCAGCTGCAAACAAAATTTACTAACTTTATTCAGGACTGAATACTCCAGAATAAGGTCTGTTCAGCTCAAAATAGCTGATGTGCATTAGGCTGTTTGTCTTGATTGTTTAAATATATGAATCCTCATCTCTAAAATAAATAATCATAGAGTCCTAGACTGGGGCAAACCCTAATAACAGATAAAGTAGGACTACCTTGTAATTTACAGGACTTGAGTAATGAGTTCTATATTTTCCTAGGTAAATTGAGGGGAGAAAGTTATTTCCAGAATACGCTTGTGTGAATCCATCCTTAAATACCCTAGTACACAGTACCCAAGTAACATTACTGTTCAGAATCTGGGTATTTTACTTACTTGAATGAAAACTTATTTACACACTTGGGAATGTTCAGTGCCTGAAAATGTATGTGAACATCTACCACCTAGTGGTAAAGACAAAACATTTCAAAAGTGATGTATAAAAACCTGTTTGAAGCAAAGTTAGAAAGATGTTACAACTGCTCTGTTATCTATTACAACAGCAGGAAATAATGGTTTTAAAGGCAGCAGCCGGTACATGCGGATCTTGTTGTGCCTCATTGTATTGATTTGGATTTTTCATAATGGAGATTTAAACACACCCACAAAGGTGTTCTTGGTAGGTTATTTTTAGAGCATTTTTAGACTGCTTTCCTCAAGAACCGGACTCCGGGCAGATTGGGATACAAAAGAATGGGATCAGACAGTACTTGGCGAGGCTTTGCCTGCTCAGTGTTTGGGTTCTGAACAGGGGAATAAACCAAATCACCAAAGAGGTCCTTTTCTTGGGTATCTTGATCTTGTGGTGGTAGTTGTGGTGGTGGGGAGCAGCACAGCTTGTTTGTCAAGTATTCCAGCTTTGCCCATTTTGCCTTCCAGAGGTGGGCATATTCATTTGTATTGATTAATACACAATTTCTCAGATCGTCCTGCCTGGGAACTGTAATTTGATCCAGCCAGTTCTGGTACCAACTGCTCAGGTTCAAGAGGACCACATGCATTCAAATGTAGCTGATCTTCAGTGGAACACGGCCTGTCTACAGTGATGGATCTGTGGCGTACCATAAGCTAAGCAAGACAGCAAGGGGTCATTTCCTGCAGGAGAGCACAGGAGCGGAGCTCCGTCAGTAAAGGGTCCAGGGGGCGGGCGCATGCAACAAGCCCCACCCCCTGCTCCCAGCAGCCCTCAGTCAGAGCAAGAAGCAGCCAGGTAAGTTGCAGAGCCCCCCCCGGCCCCCCAGTCCAAAACAGTCCAGTGGCACCTTTAAGGCCAAGTTTTATTCAGGTACAAGCTCTCCCTCCTCTGCGAGGACAGATCTGCACGCTCCCCCCCCCCCGATAGCTAGCAATCCAAAACAGTCCATTGGGGCCTGAGCTGTGGGTGGTGCCTTCTGACACACTTCCGGTGATGTCAGGGTGTGTGGCATATGCAAATAAGTTATGCTAATGAGTTATGCTAATGAGCTCCTGCACCCCTTTTTCTACGAAATGACCCCTGAAGACAGCGATTGTGATCGTGCATCCAGCTTTCACGCTGGATGCCACCATTGCAAAATTACCCCAAAAAAGCCCTTTGCTTTCAGTTGCAAACAAATGTGGAGTAGATCAAAGAAAGTATTAACTTCATGTATAATGGGAGGCTCAAATCTTGATTTCCTCTCCACCCCCCTTGCAAGAATCACAGAGGCCACTGCTTCAGACCCTGACACCCTTTAAAAGTCCAGGTGGAGAAAAGGCAGCTGCGGCTATTCTTGTCCATTCTTGCTTCAGCCCTGTCATCTGCCTTCAACCTCACCTGCTGTGCAGCACACCTGCAGACTTGCCAGGCACAACGGATGGCAGAGGGAAGAGACTGGCAGGTAAGCCGATGAGAAGGAAGAACCGTGCTTGCTATTTCTCCTCCTTTAGCTGAATATTAAAAAGCCTATTGGCCATAATGATGGAGGAGAAGCCTGATGCACATGCTCCACTATCTTATTTGTAACACTTTCATTTTGTTGCAGGTGTTTGTATCCTTGCGGGGATCCATGGCTCTAGAACCAATGAAGCGCAAAGACCTACAACTCTAGCAACTTTCACTAACACAATCATAACCAGGAATCTATAAGGCAAAAAAATAAAAATAAAGGAACAGTCTGGGGGACAACGAATAAAAAGCAGGGACTGGACCTCAAGGTTGATTGTCGATCGTGACTGGCAGCAGCTCCGCAGGCCTCAGGTGGAGGTTTTTCTCCTCACCTACCACCAATGTTCCCTCTAAGCTGTGGAGTCCTGTGAGCAGAAATTCTACTTTGTGAGCTACTGGAATTAAAGTTGTGAGCAGGTAGTTTGGCTGCTGCATAAAATTAGTTTGCTCTGGAGCCATCTTTCCTGAGCTAAGACAAAAATGTGTGAGCTGGAGGCTAAAAAAACTGTGAGCTAGCTCACACTAACTCAGCTTAGAGGGACCACTGCCTACCACCTGATCCTTCTAATTGGAGATGCCAGGGATTGAACCTGAGACCTTCTGCACATCAAGCTGATGTTGTTGTTCAGTCACACAGTCAAATCCGACTCTTCGCGAACCCCGCGGACCACATCACGTCAGCCCCTCCTGTCTTCTGTCGTGCTCAAGAGTTTGCTTAATTTCATGTGCGTTGCCTCGATAACACTGTCTAACCATCTCATCCTTTGCCGTGCCCGTCTTCTTTGACCTTCAATCTTTCCCAGCATCAGGGTCTTCTCCAGTGAGTGCGCCCTTCTCATTGGGTGGCCAAAGTATTTGAGCTTCAGCTTCAGTATCTGGCCTTCCAGAGAACAGTCAGGGTTGACTTCTTTTGTTGTTGTTGTTCAGTCGCACAGTCGAGTCTGACTCTTCACGACCCCATGGACCAGATTCATTTAGGATTGACTAATTTGATCTCCTTGCAGTCCAGGGGACTCTCAAGAGTCTTCTCCAGGAAGATCAGACTGATCGAGCTGATACTCATCCACAAAGTCATGACCCCATCCCCTTTGTAGAGTATGCTTTCCTATCTGATGACTCCTGCACACTTGGTCACCGGTACAATAACGTCCTTCACGACCAATGAATTGGACACATATACACTTGGCCAACAGAAGTTGGGCCGAGGGATCTTTGGGTTGCTATATCACATGGGGGCAGAAACTACAGCAGAAGAAGAACTATATAATTATATAGAGACTGATAGTTTTGTTTTATGATGTGCTTCTGGTTGTTTTACAATTGGCTTAGTAAATGCCTTGTTTTACAATACATGGTGGGTTTCTAACACTGGGATCTCAAGGCCGAACAACGAAGATCGCTTCTAGGTCAGCCAGGTGTTAGCAGACTCTGTTCAGTTGCTCAGCCAGTGTATTTGAATTGGCGTCATGGGCTGGGTAACATGCTTATAGACTGTTATGTGTTAAGATGGCCGTGGCTGGGCCAGCCTGGCTATGCAGACAGGCAGACCTTTGATCCATAAACAATAGCCACCTCGGATCCTAGTGCGGACCAATAGGGTCACCCAAATCTTGAATTGGACCTATAGTAGCCTGGCCATGTAAGTAGATCCTATCACGGGAATTGGGGGTGTGTTGGGTGTGAGCTCACGGATATAAGCCAGTCCTGGACCGGGTAAGTTATCTCTTCGTTTGGATGTAACTAATAAACTTGAGCTGATTTCACTATACTGAGCCTCAGAACTCGATACTTTACACTGGCGACAAGGATGGGACACAAGGAGGATGTTTTCCACAGGTAGTTCAATGGCAGGAAGTCATTCTCATGTTCTTGCATCAGCCACAGATGGAGGGAGCTCACTGGCAAGCTCTGAATATCCAGAACTTGAAAATGAACTTGGAATTATCGCACCTGGCAAGTCAGATCTACCCATTACCCATTTCCACAACTCCTTTTCTTATTCTGCAGCTCCAGGGATAACTCTCTCTTTGGCAGATAGATCTCTGACTATCCCCTTTGGAATAATGTCTACTAGTTTTAATGATTCCATTGCACCCCCTCGTGGCAGAGATTTAGAATGAAAGATCAACAGAATATGACTTTTCTCTCCGTTCTATTTAACACGTTGTTGTTGTTTTTTAAAAAATGGCACTTGGACAGGGGGAATATATAAAAAAAGGGAGTGACTTTTGGCTTAGGCGAAAGTGAGCAGCTAGGCATAAGGTCTGGTAACGGGACCTGCATAAGCTACTGTTTTAGAGAACAAGCTTGGTTTCTCCATCTTTAGACAGAAAAAAAATCTGCACATAATGCTGAAAATATTAATACTCTGGTACGGAAAACATATTTTAAAATGTTGTTGAACATCTAGTCTGGATGAATTCTGACTAATTGTAAAGCTTCAATAGTGTATTTTGAATACTTCACCTAGGGCATTTAGGGTTGCCAGTAGGCCTGGAGAAAAAGGCCCTGTCCCTTGAACAAAGGCTTATTGTGTGGAAATGGGCAGCTGGATGTTTTTCACAGCATGGAGGTAACCACAACAAAAACTGGTATTTGCTCCAGATCAGACTGATATTAAGGAGGCATTTCTTGTGCTGTATAGAACTGTATAGAACTTCCCAGTAGTACTGTATGGCTGCGAGAACTGGACTATAAGAAAGGCCGAGCACCGAAGAATAGATTCTTTTGCATTATGGTGCTGGAGAAGACTCTTGAGAGTCCCCTGGACTGCAAGGAGATCAAATCAATCAATCCTAAAAGAAATCAACCCTGACTGTTCCCTAGAAGGCCAGATACTGAAGCTGAAGCTCAATTACTTTGGCCACCAAATGAGAAGGGAGCAGTCACTGGAGAAGACCCTGATGCTGGGAAAGACTGAAGGGCAAAGAAGACGGGGACAGCAAAGGATGAGATGGTTAGACAGTGTCATCAATGCAACAAACATGAAATTAAGCAAACTCTTGAGCATGACAGAAGACAGGAGGGCCTGATGTGATGTGGTCCGTGGGGGTCGCGAAGAGTCAGACTCAACTGTGTGACTGAACAACAACATCAGCTTGATGTGCAGAAGGTCTCAGGTTCAATCCCTGGCATCTCCAATTAGAAGGATCAGGTGGTAGGTGAGGAGAAAAACCTCTACCTAACCCACCTTTCCCTTCTTATTCTGTTTACCTTGTTTGTTGTCAAAACCCAGGGCTGTTTTTATAGCAGGAACTCCTTTGCATGTTAGGCCATACACCCCTAATGTAGCCAATCCTAATGAGTTTCTGCTATTAGGTGTGGCCTATTATGCTAACGAGTTCCTGCTGGGCGTGGCCAACTCGGGAGCCAGACGGAACTCCGTTCCTGTGTGTTCCTGCCCAAAAAAAGCCCTGGTTGTTCTAAAAAATCTTTTCTAGGGCTTAAAGCAGTCTGAGAGAATCATTTTGAATCAGGTTAATGGTACAGGTGGCTCAAGTGGTTAAGATGCTGAACTGCAGGCTTGAAGGTCGGTAGTTCAGCAGTTCAAGACCTGAGTGCTGCATGACGGAGTGAGCTCCCATCTCTGGTCCCAGCTCCTGCCAACCTAGCAGTCCAAAAGCAAGAAATTGCAAGTAGATAAATAGGTGCTGCTTCAGTGGGAAAGTAACAGCGTTCTGTGTGCTTCAGCATTTAGTCATGCTGGCCACATGACCACGGAAACGTCTTCGGACAGCACTGGCTCTTCGGCTTGGAAACGGAGATGAGCACCGCATCCCTAGAGTCGGATTTGACTGGCTTTTGAGCAAGGGAAACCTTTACCTTTTTACCCTCTTGTTACTAAAATGGATTTTAGTAACCCACCCTTCCCCACAGCCATAGCCTGGACCTGGATTGTCTCCTTTTTCTCAGGTTGTATTTCAGGGCTAAATTATGCCTCAAGAATTCCACAAGTATTGTGTCTCATTCGGCCTAAAATGAGTACTTACAAACTATAGGGCAGAACAAGCGCAGGAGCACTATACAATGGTGTTGACTGAATCCCTCCTCTCGCACCACTACAGAAATTACAGAACCTTCTCCTCCTCAAAAACTGCAGCAAAAAGTAAAATAAAAAGGATTTTCAGAGGGGACTAGTTTTTTTCATCCATGCACAATTCATTGCACAGTCCAAAATGCCACCTAGCTACCGAAGCCACAGGAACCCAGTCCTGTCATTAGGTCTCCCTTGCTCGAAAGCCAGTCGAATCTGACTCTAGGGATGCGGTGCTCATCTCCATTTCCAAGCCAAAGAGCCAGCGCTGTCCGAAGACATTTCCGTGGTCACGTGGCCGGCATGACTAAACACCGAGGCGCACGGAACGCTGTTACCTTCCCACCAGAGCAGTACCTATTTATCTACTTGCAATTTCTTGCTTTCGAACTGCTAGGTTGGCAGGAGCTGGGACCAGAGGCGGGTGCTCACTCCGTCCCGCAGCACTCGGGTCTCGAACTGCCGAACTGCTGACCTCCCGGCCTGCAGTCCAGTGTCTCGACGACTTGAGCCACCGCAGCCCCAGTCCTGTCATTAGAGGAACTCAGATGGATTTGTCACTTCCAGGCACCTCTGATCTCTGACAAGGCCACCAGGTGGCACTGCAGCACTACAGTAAAAGAAGGTGAGAGAAACTGCTTTTTTGGGGGGGGGGGCAGTACACTGAAGCATATGCCTTAATAAAACCTGTTAGTCTTTCAGTAGCAACAAGATTATCTGTGATGAGAAATTTCATGAGCAAAAAGCAGGGGGAAGGCTGTCTCTCAGAGGCAGAGCATCTGCTTGGCAGGAAGAAGGTCCCAAGCTCAGTCCTCAGCATCTCCAGCTGAAAGGGCAATGGGACAGATAATGTGTAAGACCTCTGCCTGAGACCCTGGAAGAGCTGCTGCCAGTCTGCATGGACCGTACTGACCTTGATGGACTAGTGGTCTGATTCAGTATAAGGCAGCTTCATGCGTTCAGACATGGGAATTATAGGGAGAGTCTATAGTTACCACAGTACTCTCAAACGGTAATGTGTTTCATAACCCTTTTTTCCCAGGCCTTTAACAAGATGTTAGGGGAGAGGTGAAGCTGTCTTTGCTCTGTGACTCTTTCCCTGTTATTTCCAGTGAAGTGTTCCCTCTAAGCTGAGTTAGTGTGAGCTAGCTCACAGTTTTTTAGCCTCTGGCTCACACATTTTTCTCTTAGCTCAGGAAGGAGGGCTCCAGAGCAAACTAATTTATGCAGTAGCCAGATCGCTCACTCACAACTTTAATGCCAGTAACTCACAGAGTAGAAATTTTGCTCACTAGACTCCACAGCGTAGAGGGAACATTGGTCACGATGCCTGTTGTGACATCACTGCCCTGTGTGATTCTCTGACAGCCAATGATTTGTGGCAAACATGGGGAAATGTCAGTCAAACTAGAAATGTTTTAGAGATGATGGCTGCTTTCTTCTCTCTTAGAATCCTCTGGTCCCACTCTTCCACAAAGGTTGTCGCTGTGCTTAAGCCTGTTTGTTTCAGCTAGCTTAAGGCTGCAAGCCTAACTACACTTACTTGTGGTTATGCGTTACGTGGTAAATGCATTATGAGGGTTTTAGTTCCATGTAAAAAGTATATATGATCAGACAGTGAGTGTGCCCCACTTTGTGTTGGATTGTGGCCATGCTACCAAATCCTATTCATGTTTACTGCAAGTGAGTTCAATGGGAGTTTGTCCCAAATAATTTCACAGAACATTGCAGTATCAGTCATGCCTGTTATGTGGCACACCTTGAACCTTTCTATTCTCATCCTAAAAGCACAAATGGGATGTGAAATGACAGGAAAACTTCAATTTGGTATAGTGGTTAAGAGCGGAAGACTCTAATCCGGGAGAACTGGGTTTGATTCCCCACTTCTCCACATGCAGCTGCTGGTGTGACCTTGGGTCAGTCTAAATTCTCTCAGAACTGTTCTCTCAAGGGCAGTTCTTGAGAGAGCTCTCTCAGCCTCACCTACCTCACAGGGTGTCTGTTGTAGGAAGGGCAAGGGAAAGGAGATTATAAACCACTCTGAAACTCCAAGGGCGGTGTATAAAGCCAATCTCCTCCTTCTCCCCCCCCTTCTTCTTCCAGCTTTAAGGAAACCCCAGCTTTAAGGAATTTTCTCATTAAGTTTTCAAGTATGTATAAAAGGGCAGTGAACAAGTAAGCCAGTGCTTTTCTTTCAAAAATAATATTTGATGTTAAATTTTATTGAGGAGAATTCTGAGGGAGTCAAATCCAGTGATCATTGGCCAGTTCTGTGTTGTCTTGGGTCATGTGACTGGTTTACCCAATGGTTTGAATGGCTTTGTCAGCAAATTATGATGAATAAGGTTTGCTTTTAACTTGGAAGATGTGGGATACAGAATAACCTAACTGTGTGGCGCCTGCTTCCATATAGGGGGCAGGCTGATACTAATGACAGGCACCCAAGTGAAGTTGACCTTACTTAACAGTGCATCAACAGTTTTTTTTTAATAATAGCCAGGGGTCATTTCGTAGAAAAAGAGCTAAAGGAACTCATTAGCATAACTCATTAGCATATGCCACACCCCCTGGCATCAGGGGCCTGGCGGCGGCCCTGATAGGCGGGCGGGAGTGCGAGGAAGCCCCGCCAAGGCCCTCCCTGGCCCCAGGCAGGCAGGGGTGGGGAGAGGCGGGGAGGAAGCAACTTACCCTCCCTCTTCTCCTGCCTCCTCCTGGCTGAATGAGGGCTGGAAGCGGGGTGGCCGGAAGCAGGGGGCGGGACTTCATCATGTGCCCCGCCCCCACACCTCACCCGGGGGAACTGTGTTCCCCCGCGTTCCCCCCCGAAATGACCTCTGATAATAGCTAAATGCAATAATCAGACAGACAAGTAATGAAACAAAACATTTTAAGGCTGCAGGCAGACGCACTAAACAATCCACTTTCCATTTTATGGGCCCCTGGGCAAGAGACCACAGTCGTTCCACTAATCCTACTCTCACCTCAGAGAAGAGCTTTAAGTGCTTCTTCTCCACATAGGTCATCTCCATGGAAAGAATACCTTCAGAATTCAGCTCACTCCGCAACCGGACTTGGATGGGCTTGGGCAGGATGTAACGTCAATCAGTACCTGCCTGTTAGCAACAGTTATGTGGCACACCAATGAAAATTAAGTGTTGACATATCTTCATGTCCAGAACCTGACAAAGGTTAGTCAAATGCAAGAAAGGGGGGCAATATTAAAAACTGAATGAAGGATATAAAAATACATGTATTTATTAATCACAATTTTTAAAATTATATAAGGGCCCAATCACACGTTATGTATAAATAACAAACAATAAAGCACAAGGGCTTGTAAATCTGACCTGACGTGTTTCGGCCTACATAGGCCTTCCTCAGAGGTGAATAGTGAGGAACATATTGGCTATTATAAAAATATAGGACAATCATGTAAATACAAAGTATAAATTCAATAAGGACCAGAAGCAAGTTGCTGTAAAAGATTAAAAAATGGGAAATTAAACATGTATTTAAAAAAGGAGCTGCGGTGGCTCACGTGGTTAAGACGCTGAACTGCAGGCTGTGGAAGGTCGGTAGTTCAGCAGTTCAAGACCCGAGTTGCCACATGACGGAGTGAGCTCCTGTCTCTAGTTCCAGCTCCTGCCAACCTAGCAGTTCGAAAGCAAGAAATTGCAAGTAGATAAATAGGTACCACTTCGGTGGGAAGGTAACAGTGTTCCGTGCGCCTTGGTGTTTAGTCATGCTGGCCACATGACCACGGAAACATCTTCAGACAGCGCTGGCTCTTTAGCTTTGAAACTGAGATGAGCACCGCAACCCTAGAGTCGGACTCGACTTGCTTTCGAGCAAGGGAACCTTTACTTTTACCTTTATTAAAACAGATAAACAGACTGTAAACATATATTGCCAATAAATAAATATATACCATTGACTTTCAAGATAAAACCACCAGGCAAAGAGTAGAAAGTACAAATGAGGCCTCTAAAAGTGCAATCACATGCCAAGTGGTTCTCAGATATAAACCTAAAGACAAAACATGTATAAATCAATGTATCCCACAATTTTGAGCCAAAATGCAAAAAGTAATAAAAACCATAGTTACTTCTGGTCCAGGAATCACCTTCCTATGGTTGTAGAGCCAAACTGTCCTCAAGCAAAGAGCAGTGTTGGTCAACAAAAAGTGCTGGAGCTTTATAGCTGGTTAAGGGTGATGCAATCCTATGGTGCAGGATGATGCAAATGGAGCCCAGGAGATGTTCTAACAAAGCTGAAGGCTGGCATACCACATATGCCTCTGATACATCATTGTATTAGCATTGATTGTAATCTTTAGGTAGCATCTTCAGTGACTTGGTGAGGCCTACTGGCATCTGGCTTTACCATACATGTGTGGAAACCGTTATGCATTCCATCTTGGGCTCAGATCAGCTTTCAGAATTGCTTCTGGATATAATACTCAGGAGGATTTGGCAGGCTACTTGATTTATTCCAGGGGCAGTCAACATTTTGTGGAAATGTTTGGTTCTTTAAAAGAAAAAAAATATATATATTCTTATACATATATTATCTTGATTTATTCCAGGGGCAGTCAAAATTTTGTGGAAATGTTCGGTTCTTTAAAAGAATACATATATATATATATGTTCTTATACATATATTCTCTTTAACCAATTGTATATATAAGAACCTAAAAATATAAAATATGCATTATATTGCACATGTCCTCACTAGGCTGAATTGCAGTGGGGTACCAAAAACCCACAGTCAATAGTTGGCTGTGCCTTCACATGGCTGGCTTAGTGACGGAACCAGCTGCACGTGAGCATGATAATTGCATGTGGCTACCATGCACTGCAGCCTGTAGCCTGGCCTGGGTCCTGGGTCCAGCATTTTCCATTAGCAACTAGAAGCGAGCCAAGACCCAACAAAGACCTGGAAGATGTGGGTCTGACAAGCAGAGTGCAGCAGCAGGCACCATCAGGAGTGGTCTTCATTCTCTGGATCACTGTTGGGGGACCCACTTACAGCTTCAGCTGAGTTCAGGCTCATTCATTACTGCTCACTCATCACTCATCATACTCTAAACATCACACCTTGGTTCTGCAGAGCTGGCGGCAAACATGTCTGGGAGCCACTCTGGCCCAGCCATGATGGCACACTCTGGGCGGTGCATGGTGGTGGACTCCAAGATCCCTCTGGGCCCTGTTGCAATGGCATCAAACTCTGGGAGCCCACTGTCAGCTACGCTGCCATATTCTTTATGGACTGAGGGGGCACCCGCCTGACCTGTGTACGACTGGGTGCCGCATTCCTTTCCCTGTCTTGCTTCTCCTGTTACCTGTAACCTTGTACCACTGTCTAGTTGTAGTGTCTTCATATTAATCAACCGTGTGACTGGTTTCATTTCTCACAGTGGTGGCAGATTCCGGGAGCCTCTCTGGGTCCTTCCATGGTGGCAGCAGACTCCAGGAGCTGCTGTGAGCCCAGCAGTGGCAGACTCTGGGAACCACTCTCCAAGGTCAGAGCAGCTCCTAGACATTGCTGGGCTCAGAGCAGCTCCGTGGCTGGGCCCAAAGTTGGCTGTGGAGGCCTGGAGCCATGCTGGGCTCAGTGATGAGGGGAGAGATGGGATTCCCCCATGGGTTTTGCAGGCCCCTGCTCTTGTGAGTGTGTGTATACATACATATATATTGGCAGGGGTGGTCTTAGTGATTATGGGCCTTGGGCAAAAGTCCAGGATAGGGCTTCAGAAGCATTGGCATGTCACCCTACCTCTTGCCAGGGCCAAGTAAGGGCTGGACTTACCCTGCGTGAGGTGGGCAGAAGCCTGCTGCCTGGGCCCCAGATGGGGCAGATGCAAGTGGCAGCAGGTGCCTGCTCTTATTCTGCCTTCTGCTCCTGGAGGGACATGGCTGGCTGGGGGCCCCCAACTGCAGGGCCTGGGTCAGCTGCTCTTGCTGCCTATTGGCTGTGACTGCCCCTGATATATGGGCACGATCGCAGTGTGGTTCAGGATCACCTTAAGGGGCACATTAAAGGAAATGTTGTTGCTGTGCAGAACTCCTCATCTTGTACAGTGTCGTCATCACAAACGCTGCAAGGGTAGCGGCTCAGTGGGTCTGGAGGATCACTTACATGCTGATTTTGTATGCAAGGCATCCCTGAAATGGCAGGTTATTTGTGCCGTTCCAAAAGCTCAGCAAAACTCTCTTCTTGGATTGGGTTCTGAAATCAGAAGCGGAGAAGCAAATTTTTGACAAAAACCTCACCTTAGCTTTGTAGCTTAATAGGGAAGAAAAGGAAGTCACACACTTCTAAGGTGCTAACAGAACAGCCTGCGGGGACTTTTGTTTTAGCAACGACTAGCCTAACACAAGTATCGCAGAATGTCGGAGAAATTAGGAGTTACCCAGCAACCTTAAGAGCCTGAAGAAGTGTGAGATGGTTTTTAAGGATTGCAAGTACATTAGGAACTCTGCGATTCGCTTTGCTATTTCAGGGTTTAGCGACAGCTACAATAACTATTTAGTGATATATAATGAGCACTACTGGATCTAATGATGGAAAGCACCACGTTTTAGGAAGGATGTTGACAAGCTCGAGCGTGTCCAGATGAGGGCAACCAGGATGGTGAGATGGTTGGAATCCAAGTCTTATGAGGAAAGGCTGAAAGAGTTGGGTATGTTTAGCCTGGGAAAGAGAAGGCTTAGAGGGGACATGACTGCAGTCTTCAAGTATTTGAAGGGCTGTCATGTAGAAGATGGAGCAGATATATTCTCTCTTGCTCCGGATTGCAGGACTAGATCTAATGGATGGAAATTACAAGGGAGTCGTTACCGGCTAAATATCTGGAGAAACTTCCTAACTGTAAGGGGGGTTGAGCAGTGGAACAGTCTGCCTCGGGAGGTGGTGGATGCTCCTTCACTGGACGTTTTCAAGCGGAGGCTGGGCGACCATCTTTCGGGTATGCTGTAGGGCTATCTTTCGGCTCTGCTCCTGCAGAGTGCCGGGGGTTGGACTAGATGACCTGCACGATCCCTTCCAACTCTAACATTCTATGATTCTGTGAAGTTCATATATGCAAGATCACTTGCTATGTCATCAAATGATAAACATGCATGTCTCCTCTCTCTCCTCCTTTTATTCAACATGCTGCCCTAAGTGAAGTTACAGCAGCCCCAAGTGGAGATCTCCCCTTCATCCGTTTTGCAACAGGTCCTAAAGCTTATCCATGTCATGACAACTTGGTGTTATGTGTCACTTCCTTCTCACACAATATCACGAGCTGTTATTGAAAAGGCTGCAAAAATGTGTAATTTCATGCTTGCTGTACTACATGTAATACATAGGGAATGGGTAGAAGAAGAAGAAGAAGAAGAAGAAGAGATTGGATTTATACCCCGCCCTTGACTACCTAAAGGTGTCTCAAAGTGGCTTACAAACTCCTTTCCCTTCCCCTCCCCACAACAGACACCCTGTGAGGTGGGTGGGGCTGAGAGAGCTCTTATCAGAACTACGGCTTGCCCAAGGTCATCCAGCCAGGTGCAAGTGGAGGAGTGGGGAATCAAACCCGGTTCTCCCAGATGAGAGTCCGCGCACTTAACCACTACACCAGACTGGCTCTCCACACAGGGACTCACCACACAGGGAAGCTATTTTCAGTGGCAGCCTTATATTATATTATAGCCCTGACTTGGATAGCCCAGGCTGGCCCAATCTCATCAGACCTCGGAAGCTAAGCAGGGTTGGCCCTGGATAGTCTTTGGATGGGAGACCTCAAAGGAATACCAGGGGCCTGATGCAGAGGCAGGCAAGGGGAAACCACCTCTGAACCTCTCTTGCCTTAAAAACCCTACAGAGTCTCTTTTAGTCAGCTGTGATTTGACGGCACTTCCCTCCATGGTATATTACATTATATTGTATTGTATTATTGTATTGTATTGTTAAAACGTTTAAACCCCACCTTTCCTTGTAGTTCAAGGCAGCCTACAATAACAGTTAAAATATTTCAGTTAGAACCAAAGCAAAGGAACAGTCCCCAAATCTCTCCTCCCCTTCCCCCTCTTAAATGCAAGTATTAACAAACTGACCTTGCATGCAGAATTTTACACACCATTTTACTAAAACTTTTAATTTAAAGGGTAGTGTTTGAGGCTTGTGTTTTTAATTTTGACCAGTGTTGATGGTTTTGACCTTTAAAGCCCTATATGGTCGGGGGCCTGTTTACCTGAGGGACTGCCTTTCCCCCTATGTCCCCCAGAGAGCACTGAGGTCAGGGTCACAAAACCGCCTGCGTGTCCCTGGCCCGAAAGACGCCAGTTTGGCCATCACCAGAGCCAGGGCCTTTTCAGTGGCGGCTCTATACTGGTGGAATGAGCTCCCAGAAGACATCAGGGCCCTGCGGGACCTTTTACAGTTCCACAGGGCCTGTAAAACGAAGCTCTTCCACCAGGCCTTCAATTAGGAGCTACCACCGACAAATGAGTCATCGGAAACTGAACATGCTACGGCCCTCATGTTACAACGTTGGATATTGCCTTCCTTCATCAGACCATTTTATAGTCACCGCCATCTGTACTTACGAGCACTTTACGTAAATTGTTGTTTATGTGAATTTTATTGTATTTTAATTGTTTCATCGTATTTTAAATTGTTGTACGCCGCCTTGAGCCAGTTTGCCTTGGCAAGGCAGGATATAAATCGAAAGTAATAAATAAATAAATAAATGCTGCCTGCTACTCAAACCCTCTCAAATGCAATGGCAAACAAGCACGTCTTGCTGTGCCTCCTGAAGATCTCCAGGGATCTCTTCAGGGAGCCCATTCCACAGAGCCAGAGCCTCAGCAGAGAAGGCCCAGACTCTGGTGAGATGGCCCACAGGTGGGCTGCCTGGTGACCATAGTTGATGCACAGGGACATATGGAAGGAGATGACCCTTCAAATACGTGGAAATATAGTTTGGAAATATAGTTCCATATATTTCCATCCTGAAAGATGTCATGAAATAAGACACCAGAACTGTGCACTGTTCTCTTTTGATGGCTAGAGAAGAAGAGGTATGAAAAATAATGCCTTTCTATCTATCTGGTATCATGCGTAGGGGCTGTGGTGGCTCAAGTGGTCAAGACGCCAAAGGTCGGTAGTTCAGCAGTTCGAGACCCGAGTGTGCTACATGACGGAGTGAGCTCCCGTCTCTGGTTCCAGCTCTTGCCAGCCTAGCAGTTTGAAAGCAAGAAATTGCAAGTAGATAAATAGGTACCACTTCGGTGGGAAGGTAACAGCATTCCATGTGCCTCGGCGTCTAGGCATGCTGGCCACATGACCATGGAGAGGTCTTCAGATAGCACTGGCTCTTTTGCTTGGAAATGGAGATGAGCACCACATCCCTAGAGTTGGATTCGACTGGCTTTCGAGCAAGGGAAACCTTTACCTTATCTGGTATCATAAAATCTTTATGAAAAAAATTGTTTGTTTAATACATTCTACATACATACCATTCCCAAAAAAGGGGAAAAAAATAAAATATTCTGGGGGTGTAGTGTGAACTTTAACAGTAACATTTATAAAGAACAGAGACTTATACAATCAAGGGAAATATCAACCAGGAAATCAGGGCAGGGAAGGTCAACATTACATTTCAGGTTTGATCTGGTGTCATAAACTCAATGGGACAGTCTTTGGCTCCTAGAAGATGTGATGCCTCCAACATCCAGAGCCAGAATATTAAACCCTGGCCCTGGTCACACGGAGAATTTGCCGCGCAAAAGGCACGAATGTCAGGCGTATTTTCAGGGTGCGATCACACCGCAACATCTGGGAAGCATAGCACACCTGTGGCCAACCCGTGGCATCCCACCGAAGATGCGGAGTTTAAAAGTACGAAGGAAAGTGCACTAGTATCCAGAAAACACACAGCACAGGCAGGTGTCTGATCGCAGGAGCACTAGTATCCCGTGGCATCTGGTGCCCGTCCATGTCCCATCGCAAACTGGATGTTTTTTGTAAGTGCATGCGCACAAACACGAAACTAAAAGCAGTGCTGCTCCGCGGAACTGCGCATGCTCACAAACGCAAAACGCTTGTGTGATCACGCCGCGCTGCTTCTTTGCCACGCTGCAGCATTGCCGTGTGATCGCCAGCTAACAGCCTAAGCACGGAGATTCGGGGGACCGTGTGATTGGGCTACCGTGCTTTATTTTGCTCCGGGGCGAACAGCCATGCCTCCCCCCCCACGTTATCTGGCCCGTGTGACCTGGGCCCCTTTTGCTCAAGGATAGCCCAGGTGGCAACCTGTTCAAAAAGTCATAGTACAGATCTTTGCACCTCCTTAGTTACATAATCTAGAGAAGGAAAAGATTCTCAGCCATGGAACAGGGGGTACTCTTGACCTTTGTTAAGTCCAGGTCATTCTAGGCACTGCAGCACAGCCATGAAAAGGTGCTTAATTAACCCTTGTGGGGTTTGCAGCTGCTACACAGAGCACTGAAGTGAATCACCATTTCCCAACATTGCATGTGACCCACACGGTTGTCACTAAGTAGACTCTCCAGACCCCCTACCTATATAAGTAACATATTTTCCCAGAGTGAAACAACTTTCCTTCATGTTTCATGGAAGATAACCCAGACTTTATGACACCCAGTAGTAACAACAAGTGATGATTATCAGGGATGGTTTTAGGAAGTGCTGTGAGGGCTCCCAAGAGAAATTTCAAGTAGCAGATGACTAGATTAGCAGATCACTCCAGCGCTCTCCAAGGCCCAGGTGAAGAACCTGGATTCAAGCAGTCAGAGGCTGAAAGACACACAAACTCAGAAACCTTGTTATGTCAAGGAAAGGAATTAATTTCCTCTAAGGGGAATGGGAAATACATTTCACAGGGTGTTGTGTATGCAGACCGCCACCGGGGGGCCAGCAGTCAGCCAGAATTGCCAGAGCTTGACTCTGGGATAACAATAGGGACTAGCCTCCTAGTCCCTCCACTGGGGAGCCAATGGGAACCATGGCAGGAGATTCAAACCCACCAATGGTGACCAGGGGTGTGTCCCCAGGGATGTATATAGTTGGCCCACGGGCCGTTGTTCCCTCGTCCTTGTTGTGTACCAATAAAGCGTGCTATGCACTACGTCGTCATCTGTCGTCTCTCCATGCGGCAACCCACTACACAATAGTGGCGACGAGGGTGGGATGCCGCCGCATCTGAGCCGGGCCGTCACGAGGAATCAGGAGAACGCGAAGCAGCCGATCCGATGAGCGAGACCGCTTCTCCCGCAACCCCTCCGACGCGCACGATGGCTACCGCTCCAGGGCTAGGGCTGCTTCCGCCCTTCGACATAGCCCGCCCACAGGACTGGGCCTCCTGGGTCCAAGGCGCCAAGTCCGCGCTTGAATTTTTTGACGTCACAGACGAAGGCAAGAAGAGGGGGTTCCTCCTGGCCTCCTGCGGCACCACGGTGGTGTCCCTGGCCGGACGGCTTCTCTCCCCTACTAGCCTCGGCGACCGCACCTTCGAGCAGATCGTCAACGCGGTGCAGAACCACTTCGCACCCAAGCCCACCGAGCTGACTTGCCGGTTAACATTCTACACCCGCAACCAACTGGGCAGGGAGACCGCCGCAGAATTTCTCGCTGAGTTGCGCCAGCTCGCGGCTGATTGCAACTTCGGGACACACCTGGATGATGCCCTCCGGGACCACT
>NW_015164705.1:447718-489414 GCF_001447785.1 Gekko japonicus | reverse complement strand
GAGGCTCCGGCCACAGGAGTCGCCGAGCCAGCGGAACCACCACCGGAAGGTGAGACCCCCGTGGCCACAGCACCAAACCCCCGGCGATCCACCAGAGAACGACGGTCCCCGTCTTATTTGAAGGACTATGTCACCTAGGGTGGGTCGGAACTATGGGGGGAGGGATGTTGTGTATGCAGACCACCACCGGGGGGCCAGCGGTCAGCCAGAATTGCCAGATAACCCCCGGCGATCCACCAGAGAACGACGGTCCCCGTCTTATTTGAAGGACTATGTCACCTAGGGTGGGTCGGAACTATGGGGGGAGGGATGTTGTGTATGCAGACCACCACCGGGGGGCCAGCGGTCAGCCAGAATTGCCAGAGCTTGACTCTGGGATAACAATAGGGACTAGCCTCCTAGTCCCTCCACTGGGGAGCCAATGGGAACCATGGCGGGAGATTCAAACCCACCAATGGTGACCAGGGGTGTGTCCCCAGGGATGTATATAGTTGGCCCCCGGGCCGTTGTTCCCTCGTCCTTGTTGTGTACCAATAAAGCGTGCTATGCACTACGTCGTCGTCTGTCGTCTCTCCATGCGGCAACCCACTACACAATACAGGGTCTTTTAAATATTTAGCTTTCTGTACTAACTGACTTGACGCTGTACATTTTGTATATGGAATACGAATAGCTTATTTCGTCATGTTTTTCATAATAGCTGACATTATTCAGTCAATATCCTCTTAGTATATAAAGGTAAAGGACTGGTGCTTTGCTCATGTAAGCAGTCTTAGCTCATCCCTATTCAGAAGGGTGGCTGGGTTTAGTATACATAGACTGACAAAGACTTGTGATATCTTAAAGACTAACATTTATTGCAGCATAGATTTTTGTGACACATAAAGTCCGTTTGGTCAGCTGTATGAAGAAGCACAGTTCTGATGAAGTGAGCTCCGCCTCACAAAAGAGTATGCTGCTATAAATGCACAAGCCTTTAAGGTGCCACAAGACTATGTGACATTTTAGAGAAATGTAGAAGATGACTGAATAGGCTTCTTCTAGCTGTTTGCTCCCTTTTCCTCCTCCTATACTATCACGTGCTAAGAGGTGCTTCTGATCATAAGCCTTTTTATGCTCACGGAAAGAACATTTTCTAGTTCCCCTGATAAATAAATATATTTCCCCTGATAAAAGAATAAAAATAAAATAAAAATTTTATTTAAAAAACCTGCCGTGTTTATTTACTAGCTCTGCAGTAAACAATATCGTTTTACGAGAAGATTGAGCAAATTCCTTTCCTTTCCTTCCTTCTGTTAAAAAGCCACATGGGTTGAAACAGAGCAACCAACTTATATTATCAGAGCAAAGTTGCAAAAGAACCCTCTCCACTCAAAAAATAACACCAGAGTCAGGTCTGAAAGATGCTAAGAAATCTTAGATTCAACAGTCACACAAGCATCGGAAATAGATGAAAAAGAGGCAAGAGGAATTTATTCCTGGCTTCTACTCTCAGAGGGCAATCAAATACTATATGAGCTAGAGTCTCAATCCTACTTGTGAAAACACTGGTAGATTCTATCTAAGGTGTCAGAGAATATCTCCCATTCAACACCACAAAAGGTAAAGAGTCTATGCTTGCCAACATAAAGGCTCGCCAGAGCTTTGGAGCCTTCAACTTATAAAATTATGATGGTATTTTTTGATGGAAAAACAGCCCAAGTGCATTAGGAAAACAGACATGTCAAGCATGTAGATATGTACTGTTGTAATCTAATTCTGTAATATGGTCCTTTATTAATTTATACACCTCATTGGTAGACTCAGTATTGTATCTATTGACATGTTTAGAATGGACAACTTTAAGTCCATTAATTTATCCCATGATGATATAAATGAGTCATTACAAATAAGAGGTAGTGCTGTGTCCCAGTTCAGATTTGAGAATCTTAATGCAATTTAAGGCTCTGATCCATGCCATTGTCTCCAAAGAGATTTGAGAGAGCTCTAAAAGAATTGCTTTTGAGAGAACAGCTCTGAGAGAACTGTGACTGACCCAAGGTCACCCAGCTGGATGCATGTGGAGGAGTGGGGAATCAAACCTGGTTCTCCAGATTAGAGTCCACCGATCTTAACTACTACACCAAACTGGGCTGCCTGCCCACAGCCCATAATTTCTTGCTCATTCATCCATGAGATCAACTTAACCAATAGGTGTTCGGCATAAATCTTTCCTATGACTGGCAAGAGACTGATCAGTCTACAGTTTGTAGGATCATGACAATCACCTTTCTTATATGTAGGCAGCATAACAGAATCCTTCCAAGAGGAATATAGCCTGTTCTACTAACCTCCAAAAAATAAGGGACAAAATATCCACCCATCAATCAAGATTAGATTTAAATAATTCAGCAGGGATATAATCAAGGCCAGGAGTTTTACTAAAAGGAAAAAATTGAATCGATACACATATTTCATTCTTGGATACTGGTGGCAAATTAGGCAGAGCTGACAAATTAGTCTCAGGCCTACCAGATTCCTCCAAAATGGCTTTGTACAGATCTGCAAAAAAATGTTCTCCCGAACAGTCATGGATATATAAAAAACTAAAGACCAACATTTCTTAAGTCCATTGAATACCATGGACCAAAAGGCAGTTGCATTATTTGTTTCAGTTGATTCAATACGCCTAGACCAGCCTTCAAACTGTAATCCAACTGAGCAAATTATTTATTAATTTCATTGATACTCTGCATTTCTTGGCTATAGAAACCCCAAGTGGCTTACATCGCCTCCTGTCCTCCACTTAATGGCCACAACAGCCTTGTGAGATGGGCTAGGCTGAATATGTGTGACTGGCCCAAGGTCAGCCAGTAAGCTTCCACGACAGAGTGGAGACTTGGACCTGGGCCTTCCAGTTCCTAGTCTGATACTCTAACATCATGCTGGCTCACAAATAAATATGAGATGGACCAGGGCTTTTTTTGTAGAAAAAGCCCAGCAGGAACTCATTAGCATAATAGGCTACACCCAACAGCAGAAGCACATTAGCATATTAGGCCACATCCCATGCCTTCCCTTGGCTTGCCCGGGCGCCCCACGGCTGCTGGCCCTTGGACAGGCTGGGGAAGGCACGGGGAGGCATTTAAATGCTTTTGTCCCTCCCAGGCCCCCCCCCCCCGGCTCACTTGCCTTGGAGTTGCCGGGGGGGGGTCACTCTCCAGGCCTTCCCTCTGTAGCCACACACGCAGAGGTTTTGGCTGTAGTGGGTGTGGCCAGCTCTGAAGCCAGCCGGAACGCCGTTCCTGTGCGTTCCTGCCCCAAAATAGCCCTGAGATGGACAGTGACTGAGATAACATGCTGCTCGTTACAAGCAATCCCTGTTCAAAATAAGACACCTTCAATATGAAGGAGAGAGGGAAAAGTTGGTTTTAAAACAGTGACTGAGTTCCAGGAATTAGATCTAACTGTACGTTATCTCATAAGCCATTTTGCAATTTTTAAAACAAGTGCTGACCTGAAAGGAGAGGCAGTCACCGAGAACCAACTGGGATAGCTATAGAAGACCTAGTTAAGTTTCTGTCTTTCTCTTCTGCAGGTGCTCTATGAGAGCAGTGTACATATATTTCTTATATCTTTACACCATTTTTGAGACATGATTGGTTCTCCAAGGGGGTTGACAACATTTTGACATTCAACAAAAGTATAATTTATTAGGGATACATGAGTGTGTGGATGGCAATCTCTTCTGTCTCCTGGCTGGATGACATAATCCAGAATCTGGGCTCATCTCTCTAGAGGGGGATGGCAGAAGATGCGGAAGGAGGACTGAGGGAATAGCTGTTTGTAAAGATGCCCGTCCACAGAAACAGCAGTACCATTGCTCTGCTGTCTCCTGGCAGCATCAAGCTGCCCCTTCATTCTATGTATCCAGTCCATAGTTGTCAGAAGCCCTGAACAGATAACTCTGTAAAGATTTTGCTGTATGTATATGCAAAATCTGCCTGTTGCCCTTTCGCACAACACATATTCCTGATACACGTGGTTGGCAGGCTCCAAGTACATGTGACTGAGATGAGCCCAGCTTCTGGGCTGTCATTTCCCCAGAAGGCACTTTCCTGGGGGCACCGTCTTTGGGGGCTGTAACTCGAACCCCATAAATCCAAACCTCACCAAGCTCAGCAGGCAGGTAGAGGATAGTCAGCTCTAGATCCCTGCTAGTTTGGTGCCTCTAACTTGCACAGGATCCATTCTATACACTCCTGAACCTGTTCTTGTCAAATGACAGGTGGTCATTTTGACAGGCACAGGTTCAGGAGTGTATAGAACGGATCCTGTGCAACCTAGAGACACCAAAGCCGCAGGGGACCTCCCCCGGATGCTCCTCTACATGTCCTCCAAGTTATGTTGCTTTGAAGTTTGGAAACATTTAGATTGAGTGGAGACAGTCTGTCTGGAAACGTATCTGTTTACAAACCAGCACAAAGCTTCATGAACAGCTTGAAAGTTCGTGGAAAGTTTGTGCCGGTTGACCTGCTGTGAACTTCACTTCATGAACCATGAATTGCACAAAATTCCTCACAGATTTTAGTTCATGAGCCAGTTCATGCCCATCCCTATTCATTTGTCCTGATTTATATGTTGTTAAGGTCTCTTGAAGCTGTGGTGGCTCAAGTGGTTAAGACACTGAACTGCAGGCTGGAAGGTTGGTAGTTCAGCAGTTCGAGACCTGAGTGCCACATGACGGAGTGAGCTCCCATCTCTAGTTCCAGGTCCTGCCAACCTAGCAGTTTGGAAGCAAGAAATTGCAAGTAGATAATTAGGTACCACTTCAGTGGGAAGGTAACAGCGTTCCGTGCACCTTGGCATTTAGTCATGCCAGCCACATGACCACAGAAATGTCTTCGGACAGTGCTGGCTCTTTGGCTTGGAAACGAAGATGAGCACCGCAACCCTAGAATCGGCTTCGACTGGCTTTCGAGCAAGAGAAACCTTTACCTTTACCTATGGTCTCTTACAAAGAAGACATTTTAATTTGCCCTAAGCACTAGTTATTACTACATGATGAATCATTTGTCTGCAGTATTCATAGCACAGGTTGGGTGTTTTTACTAAATCACCAAGAAGAATAGGATGAAAGATTAGACCATCCATGTCCTGAGCTATACACATGAGACTCATGAAAGATATCATAATGTGAAGCAGGGGTCATTTCCAGCAGGAGCGCACAGGAGCGGAGCTCCGGCAGTAAAGAGCCCAGGGGGTGGGCAAATGCAACAAGCCCTACCCTCTACTCCCAGCAGCCCTCAATCAGAGCAAGAAGCAGCCAGGTAAGTTGCAGAGGCCCCCCCTGGCCCCCCAGTCCAAAACAGTCCAGTGGAACCTTTAAGGCCAAGTTTTATTCAAGTACAAGCTCTCCCGCCTCTGCGAGGACAGATCTGCACATCCCCCCTCCAATAGCTAGCAATCCAAAACAGTTCAGTGGAGCCTGAGCGGTGGATGTTGCCTTCTGACACATTTCCAGTGATGTCAGGGGTGTGTGGCATATTCAAATGAGTTATGCTAATGAGTTATGCTAATGAGCTCCTGCACCTCTTTTCCCACAAAATGACCCCTGAATTGTGAAGCAATGGCCATTGGCCGCCTTGTGGTGGCTGTAACACAGACACCATCTCTAAGGTAAAAAGATTTTTCACATACTTAACTTCCTATTTATAGACTTTGTCTTGCTTTAGTTATAATCTGATGCAATAAATAAGTTAACTTTGAGGTGAATGTAATGGGTTTTACCACACAGGGGCAGAAAAGAGCTGGCTTGTTGGTCGAAATAGAGATGTTGCCCATTTTACCAAAAATTAGAACGAATATTAAGGAGCATTACAAACGTTTTATACAGGTTGAATTAGGCATGCTGATGTCTAAAGCAGGACTTTGGCGTGAGCACAGTCCTTGGGCAAAAGATTCTTATCTGAACTCACTCGTTGGTTGCATCATCACCTTGATGTTTCCTGGAAATTGAACGACTTGTGTCAAACACAGAATCCCTAATTGTTTGTTCCCTCTTTACACCTGTACAGTCAGAGGCATCCTTTAAATAATAATAATAATAATACTTTCCATTTATTAATCGCTTTCCCCAGTGGGCTCAAAGCGATGTACAGTTACTCAATATAGACAAGGGACTAACAATGTTTGTAGGGGATAGGGAAGACAATATATATTCATTTTTAATTGCACGTGCCGTCACTGCCCAGTTCAGATGTCTTCTGGCTTGGCTCTGTCGTTTTCCGCATGGCTGCTTGTTGGCTAGGCTTCAGGACCCGTATGTCAATTGCCACACTGCCACCACCTGGCCAGAACATCCATTGCAGGGTTTCTTTCATAGCCGAGAAGCTATTTCGCCTTCCAAGCCTCGACCAGGACGTCCGGCCGTCAGCTAACACCCTCCCATTTTATCTACTCGTCGAAGCTTTTGAATCGCTGGGTGACCTGGGGACAACAGGCTGGTTGTTCACAGCAGCGCGGGGCTTGAACTAACACAGTTCAGATGTTAAGACAGTGGAATATACCCACTGTGCCACCGCTCCCCTTCAGCAGCATTGCCTGCTTTTTGCACTTGTACATCAGCAGCATCTGCATGACAGATTATCACACGAACTGATCACAAGGTGAGCTAGGCTCATGGGCAGACACACGGAAGGTGCACAGTGATCCCATGCCATTGCATGCAGCAAGAATGGGTGGAAGAGCATTGTCTTTTTAAAAGCATATTTCCCTGGAATTCCTTTCCTTTGCTCCATAAGTGAGCAGAATGAAGAGATGCGGCTCCAGCAAGAAAAACTGTGTGGATGAAATAAACTGCTTCTTGCCATAGACTATTGTTTCTTTAGGATATAGCCTGATCTCATCAGGTCATGGAGGCTAAGCAGGGTCAGTATTTAGATGGAAGGCCATCAAGGAAGAGTCTGCAGAGGAAGGCAGTGAGAAACCATGGTGCATTCAGACGGGCTGTTTAGTCCGCTTTCGGCCCACCTCAGAAACAGATTTTATCTGTGTGAACACACAGTCAACATCTGCCTCCCGTCCCTAGCCGTCGCTTTCTGGCTCAAAACCCCTTTAACCTGGGTCCCGGTCACACGGGCCAGAAAATGTGGGGGGAAAGCGTGGCTGTTTGCCCCGGAGCAAACTAACGCGTGACCGCTGGATGTCCCACCGACATCCCGTAGTTTGGGGGGGGGTGCTGATCACACGAAAATCCTGCGGCACAGCAAAGAAGCGCCGCGATCACAGCAGCAATGGCTAGGCACTGCTGACGTGGCAAACGGGGTTGTGTTTTTTAAACCAAAGTGTGCGCATGCGCTGTTGGGTGCGTGTGCGCATCCCATAGAGAGTTGGGAAAAAACCCTTTTTGCGACAGGACATGGGCGGGCGCCGGATGCCATGAACTACAACAGGAAACGTGATCAGACGCCCGCTCCTGCCCTGCGGTTTCTGGAAACTAGTACCTCGGAGGTACTAGTTTTTTACGCTGCATCTTTGGTGGGAAGCCTCGGGTTAGCCACGGGAGCTCTATGCTTCCCAGATGTTGCGGTGTGATTGTACCTGGAAAATCTGCCTATCTTCCGTCTCTGTAGCATGGCTAATGCTCCGTGTGACCCCAGCCCTGGAGTATTTTGATACCAGGTCCCAAAGTGATGTTTTCCTGATTCTCCGGTTCCAGCCACATTTTCCCCCTGTGTGATCGTGCCTCCGGTGTCGAGCCACTTCCGGTTTAAACTCCCTCCCTGCTCAAAAGCTGCCCGAGGCTTCCGCTTTTTACCCGCCATTTTAAAGAAAGCGTTGGCGGTGTGCACATAGGCGGAGCTCCGCCACTGTGTTATTAAAAACAATGTTTAAACGGTGCCTAGTTTTAGCCTTTAGACAAGTTCGGGATCTCACGGAGGCCATTTTCGGGGTAAACGTTTAAAGGGAAGTAGTCTTTTAAAGTTTAAAGGGAAGCATTACAGCAGTCGGGTTGACGAGGAAATCGCTGTTCTGCACACGCGCGAAAATTTTAGTTCCAGAGATGGCTGCCTGTGTGCATGCCCAAACTGAGAGAGAGAAAAGAAACAACACTGGCAGGGAGCAATGTTGCTGTGCAGCGATCTGGAACAAGGAGGTGAGTGTGATCGCAATTCTCCAGGTTAAAAAAAACAACGCATGGGTCCGGAGCAGTTTAACCCGCTCCCAGCACGCCGTCTGAATGCACCCTACCTCTACTTTTCACTTGCCTGGAAAGCCCTTGCTGGGGTTGCCATAGGTCAGCTGCAACTTGATGGCATTTTGTGCACACACACACCCCTCCAAGGAGGAGAACGAAGTTTATTAAAAAGACATTTATACTACAACCTGCCTTGGCTTCCCTCGAGAGAATCTTGGGAGATATATTTTGGATGGGAGATTGAGAACTCTCTGCTAGAACCTTTTGTGTGTGCAAAGTGCAATCCTGCTGCAGCAGACATATGGGGACCCTGCAGGGCTTTCAAGCCAAATGATGAACAGAGGTGATTTGCCACTAGGTGCAATCACGCACACTAAATAACCCACTTTCAATGCACTTCCCAACTGGATTTTAATGTGTGAACTGGCAACATCCAGTTGGAAAGTGGATTATTTCGTGTGTGTGATGGCAGCCTCTGTGGCCACCGTGGACTTTCTTAATGGCCTCCCATCCAAATACTAACCTGGGTTGACCCTGCTTAGTTCCTGAGATCTGATGAGATTGGACTAGCCAGGCCTATCCTAGTAAGGGCAGAGCCTTCTAGTACCCCAATAAAAACCACGGTTTCTAGTTTCAGGTGGGTAGCCATTATGTCGACTGGTGGTAGAAGATCAAGATCTAGGGTTGCCAGGTCGCGGCGGGGGATTGTATGTCTTCACAGAATCTGTGCCGCGGGGACGGTGAGATGCGTTGCACCCGCTGTCGCCAGGATGTGACGCTATGCATCGCTCTGGTAACAGAGCTCCAAACAGCCCCGTTACCAGAGTGACGTGTAGAGTCATGTCCTGGCGACGGCAGTGCAACGCGTCTCGCCATCCCCGCGGCACAGATTCTGCGAAGACATGCGGATCCCCCGCCGCGATTTTGCGAGATTTGGTAAGCCTATCTAGATCCTGGAAGATTTCCAAGGTATAAGTTTTCAAGAGTAAAGTCCTTTCATCAGGTGTGACAAATGGAGCTGGAAGTCTTGTTGGTCTTTAAGGTACTACAGGACTCACACCTAGCTCTTCTATAGTTCTGCGTGCTTCATAGGAACAACTAGTGGGACTACTTGAAGTTTGTGGTTGTTCGGGGACAGCACCTGGCTTGTCCTCAGCTGAGTCGCCTGTGGCAAAGCCAGGGACTCCCCCAAAGTTGCAGGAATGGAGGGGGACCAACCCACCTCCCTCATGTTGGAAATGTCAGTCATTGTAGGGTTAACTTGTATTCCTAGTTTGCTATTGTTTAGACTGACCTGGAAGGGATACCTGGCACTGAGCCAATGGGGGATTAGCCCGGGAAAAGTAACTTCTACTTTGATGCAGATTGGTCATTTGTTTCAGGTGACTTCCTTTCTAGGGGTCAAGAAGAAGGAGAGAATTCTCCATTACGTGTGTGCTTGTCTTGTCTGTAGGAAGCTTAGAAATGTAGCTCTTAGTATCATGTTAATTTGTAGCAATCCCGTGTACCCTTTACCCTTAGTAATAAAGTATTTTTAAAGGCAAAGAACTCTCTTCTTTCCAATAGAGCAAGATCCATCAAATAGTCTGAGTATTAAACAATTATTGACTATTTTACAACACCTCATACCTCAGGCAGCCCCTGTTGGCTTAGCCAGAAATCCCAGGATGGAACCTGGGCAGCAGGTAGCTGTAGCAACTGGGCATGAGCCACACCACCTATCTTCTTGACCCCAGAGCTTTGGGTGCTGGCTGTTGACATGCTCTCATGATGCCAGGACAACAAAGAAGATCAGGGTTGCCAACCTAAGATGCCATGGAAGAGCTAGCCTCAGAAGTCATCAGGCCAGCTAGCAACCAGGCAGCCAGCAGAAGCCCAACAATGATTGTCTGGGTGGGGCACAGAAGAAGCCTAGCCATGCTGGAACCTGGGAGGAGCCAGGCAGGGCAGGAGTGGCTGAAGGCCTCCCCGGAAAGGGCCAGTGAGAGAAGGGGGGAGAACCAGCAAGCATCGAGCAGGAGCCTGGAAGAATTGGTGCTCCGACCCCCGGCCCAGATAATGGCCCACTCTATGGGTGGGGCCAGGGAGGTGGGACTGTGGCCGATTGACAGAGGCAGGGAGGAAACATACATCGTGACTCCACAAAGAGCAGAAAGGAGAAGGGTGGCAAACTTTGCAGGAACACTGCTCCAGGAAAGAGAGGGAGTGTCATGACCCCTGCCAACCAGTTCAGCAACTTGGAGTACTCAGAGGAAGAGCCCAAGGAGCCACCAGCCAAGGAGGACCAGGGAGAGCCTCAAATGGCTGAAGCACATGCTGACAATGGTCCAGCTAGGGTTTCCAGCCTCCAAGTGGGGCCTGGAGCTCTCCCGGTTTTACAACTGATCTCCAGCTGACAGAGAACAGCTCCCCTGGAGAAAATGGCTGCTTTGAAGGGTGGGCTCTATGGCCTTGTCCTATGCTGAGGACCCGCCCCTCCCCAAACCCCACCGTCTCCTGGATCCACCCCCCCAAAGTCTCCAGGTATTTCCCAACTCTAACTTGGCAACCCTAGGTCCAGCAGCACCAGAGTCTGCTAGGGAGGCCTCCCCACTGGCTCAGGACTCTGCTGAGCAAGACGCAGACCTGGGCCCATAGACCCCCAGTGGACACTCTCACTCTGTAGGCACCGTGGTGGCAGAAGGCCTGGGCCAAGGTGGGCCAAGGGAGGTGAAATCTCAGCTGGTTGCATGCAACGCAGAGCCAGGCGGAAACAATTCTTTGCAGGATCCTGGCTCAAGCACTCTGCAGCCAGGAGCACAGCACCAGCCAGCAGGCCAGCTGAGTCTGATTACTTCCCAGCCGATTTAAGCCGAACCTTGGGAAAACTGCCTTGCTGCATCAACTGGCCCACTAGGTACAAGCCTGTGGGTCAGCTCCAGCGCCTTGTCTCTAGTTCCTTACCTTCAGTTTCAGCTCCTGGCTGCCCGCACCTGTTAATGTTGCCAAGACTTGCTATATAGACCTGAGGGCATTGCTTCAGAGGAGACCTGCTCCCTTTTTCCTATTCTGAGGCCTGGCTGGGGGATGGTGCTGGTGAAGGAAGAGCCTCGCAGTGGTATATGTAGGTGTGCTTTCTACAGAAAACAGCAATGGAAACAGGATCTAGAAGCCGGCAATGTACATAGTGTTTCTGTGATGCAAAATACCATGTTTGTTATTAAACAGGATTTTCTGAGATTACAGTATCCCACATCTTACTGATGTATCTATTTGTACAGTGAACTAAAAAAAATAAGCAAGTATCAGGCCATGCTCCGTGATTCATACCCCATTACTTGACCACAGACAGAATCCGTAACCCCTTCCCACCAACATCAAACAAACTTCTTTTTGATGGTTGTTTTGATCTTGTACTCCAGGCCCCCAAGTAGATACTTCGGATTCCCACCAAAGCAATGCCATGTGCCTGAATGGTTTGTGATCTTGTTTTCTTTAGAATGAACGCAGCAATATGCTGATTCCCCCTTTCTAAGCATCCACACTATTCACTGTGGGAATAAAGTCAGTATTCTTCTGGATCCCATATATAACTTTAGGTGAAGTCCCTGTCTCTGATTATACATATTTAAATAATATTAGAAATCATTCTGGAGGGGACTTTTGACTTCTGGCAGTTATCACTTTATATCTGAGGAAATAGAACACTCCACTCTTTGTACTAGTCATTCAGTCTGCCGTGAAAGGAGATGAAAAAGTCTGTTCTTGAAAGATGTCCCACGAAACACATCCTGTTCATTTTAATGTAGGTATATCTCTATAGAAACCAATCCACCTCCATTTTATCCTCACAAAAACCCTGTGAGGTAGGATAGGCTGAGAGACAGTGACTGGCCCAAGGTCACCCAGCAAGCTTCAATGGTGGAATGGGGATCTGAAATTGGGTGTCTCACAGAGGTCATTTTGGGGGGGATCGCGGGGGATCGCAGTTCCCCTGGGTGAGGTATGGGGGCGGGGCACATGACGAAGCCCCGCCCCCGCTTCCGGCCACCCCGCTTCCGGCCCTCATTCAGCCAGGAGGAGGCAGGAGAAGAGGGAGGGTAAGTTGCTTCCTCCCTGCCTCTCCCCACCCCTGCCTGCCTGGGGCCAGGGAGGGCCTTCGCGGGGCTTCCTTGCACTCCTGCCAGCCTTGCAGGTCCACCGCCGGGCCCCTCATGGGGCTCGGCAGTGGAGCTGCAAGGCCGGCGGCGGCAGCCCAGACCGTTGGGGATGGGGTGTGTGGCCTTATGACACACTTCCGGTGATGTCAGGGTGTGAGGCATATGCTAATGAGTTATGCTAATGAGTTCCCCTAGCTCTTTTTCTATGAAACGACCCCTGGTGTCTCAAATTCTAGTCCCACACTCTGACCTTTACACCAGGCTGCCTCTCAATATATGTCCACATGGCCAGTTTACATACACAACAAAATTCAAGTGGTGAAGCTTCCTGTGAACAGTATCACTGAAGGTGAAGGACCACATGTTTTATTCCATATATTGAAATCCCCCCCCCAACTAACGTATCAGGGAGAATCTAGGCAGAACCCTGCTTGTCTGTGCATCTGGATTTGGCTGTACAGAGAGCATGGAAGGAAAGTTTCAGCTCAGTCCTAATGTTAATATTTTATTGCGAAATTAGCTTTTAGTATTTGATTTTTGACAAATGACATGTAATGATGGAATTGATTGACAATATATGATGGTCGTCAAATTATAGGATTTCATAGCTGACCCCTTCCATTTTGCATTGAGAATTTGGGAAACTTTTGAACACTTGGTGAATTCTAAATATTTGCAACTATTTGTTTTGGCTCTCCAGCCCATTTTACCTCTGGTTTCTATTTGCCTTTGGGGAATGGCTGTTTGCAGTTCAATCTCTCTCTTCAGGGAAGTCTAGGAATCTCAACTGGCCAAGTCTATTGCTGAGGTCTTGGAAAGGGAGCCAGCTGTCAAAGGGAGAATTATTTATGGTGACTATTGTTATTTAAGCTTTGTGCAGATATCACACATGGGTCTCAATGGAGTTTTATGGGGCTGTTTAAAACCCATCACTGCCATTATCAGCAGCTTAAGGAAACAGACTTTTCCACTGTACTGAAAAGACTTCAGTGGTTTTGGGACCCATAAAAAATTCCATCGACTCAGCTGCACAAGCCTTGGAAAAGTCTGGGGCATTTGACCATCATCTAGTTATTTGAGTGACTGAGGAAGAATTTATTCCTGCTTCACTTCACTATGGTTGCTTTTATAACTTGGACACATCTGCATAGCTGTGGGAAAAGGGATCAGGTGACTATCCAATCCATGTCTGGGCTTCCACCTCCACCCATTCATAAGCAGTTGAGCTGTACTGTGATACTGTATGAACAGTGTGGACTGTGCAGTCTCAGCAGTTAGTTTCCAAACACTTCTATCATGGGAAGACTTGTGAACATATGAAGATGCCTTATACTATAGAAGTAGTATTAATGTTCTAATTTAGTATTAATGTTCAAGGATATGCAGCTGGAAATGTACTAATCAAGATCCTACCTCAATTTTGACCTTTTGTCAAATACATGAATCCAAACAGAATTATTTCCATAATTCAGGAGCAGTCAGATCTGGTAATTACACCGGGGACTTTGTGAATTTGTTTTTTTCTGGGCAGTGAAAGAGGTGCTGAGGGGACCAACCAGATCAGTAGGTATGTGTCTCACAGGAGAATCTCCAACCAGAACAGCTGATCTTCCTGTCAATCAGTATTCCCTCTAAGCTGAGTTAGTTTGAGCTAGCTCACAGTTTTTTAGCCTCCAGCTCACAGGTTTTTGTCTTAGCTCAGGAAGGATGGCTCCAGAGCTAACTAATTTATTCAGTAGCCAAATCACTTGCTCACAACTCTAATGCCAGTAGCTCACAAAGTGGAATTTTTGCTCACAAGACCACACAGCTTAGAGGGAACATTGCTGTCAACCACTTTCTACCACTTGTCGTGTTGTATCATTGGCTTTGAAAGGGCTGATTCTATATAATCTAGGCCTTGTGTTACATGGGTTACTTCATTTTGAGCACGCCATCTATTAGGCAGGAACAAAGACTTGGTATCCACTGGCAGGCAGTTAGGGCAGACTGGGGACTGGGGACTGGGGATAGGGACTGGCCCTCAATGAGCGGCAGTTCACTCACATACTGAGGGGGATAGAGGCAAAGGCTGAGGTCCTCCACAGCCATTCTGGGCAGTCTATCTGCCCTCAAAGGACAAAAGCAAAGGCTTTGCTTGTACTTCCTGGCAGGCAGGCAGGAAAATGGAAAGCAATAGAGACTTAAAAAGCCCATCTATTTTGAAGGAGAGGGCAGCTTAGCCCCTACATGATACTAAAGATCAAACACACAAACAGGAGATGCAAATTAGAACAGAGATGGGAAAAGGTTTGTTGGCAAGCAGATATGCGTGTGTATGTTTGAAAAAGAAACCAGAACATGCAGGTAAGTAGAGGTAACCCTGCTCCCTCCCATTTTATATTGCCATGATCTGTTGTGCACATTTTCCTCTGTTCAGGCTCTGATACCAGAAGTTAACTAGCCTATGAGAAAATTACTGAAATAAATGAGCACAGCAAGTAAGATGGAGAAGGGGGAGCAGGGTTTATTTCCCTTTGCTATATGTTCCCTTTTGTTAAAAAAAACAAAGACTTCCTGCTCTCAGGTCAAAGATCTTGGAGAAGGAGAGAAAAATTTACTCACACCCCAATCCATCCTCCCTATGCTTAAACTATGAGGACCCCGGTCACACGGGCCAGATAACGTGGGGGGGAGGCGTGGCTCTTTGCGCCGGTGAATTAGACCCACCAGAACGTGATCAGATGCAATGGTGGCACACCGTGGTTTTGTCTGTCAGCACGTGCGCATCAAGGAGGACAGCCGGGGGGAAAGCCGCACGCTGGCGTGATCATAGAGAATGATTCCTTCGGCAGCCCATGGCACTCAAGGAAGCAATGGTCCATCCTCTCTTGAAAAAACCATCTTTGGACCCGGCCAAATTGGCCAACTATTGGCCGGTTTCCAATTTGCCCTATTTAGGCAAACTTATTGAGAGGGCGGTGGCGTCACAGCTACAGGGCTACCTGGATGAGGCTTCTGTCCTTGATCCCTTCTAGTCCGGCTTTCGCCTGGGCCATGGGACGGAGACGGTACTGGTTGCGCTGACTGACGATCTCCGTAGACATCTGGATCAAGGTGTCATGGCGGCACTGGTGTTGTTAGATCTGTCAGCGGCGTTCGACACGGTCAACCACCAGTTACTGGCCCACTGCCTTGCCGACGCAGGGATTCAGGGGCTTGCTCTTCAATGGTTCGCCTCTTTTCTCCAAGGTCGGGGACAGAGGGTGGCGATTGAGGACCAGCGGTCCCAAAGGCACCCCCTTGAATGTGGGGTGCCCCAGGGAGCTGTGTTGTCCCCGATGTTGTTTAACATCTATATGCACCCCCTCACCCAGATTGCCCGGAGGTGTGGGCTTGGGTGTCATCAATATGCTGATGATACCCAGCTCTATCTGATGTTGGGCAGCCAGTCGGACTCTGGTCCCGATGACCTTTATCGGGCATTGCAAGCCGTGGTTGGTTGGCTCAGACTAAGTTGGTTGAAATTAAACCCGGCAAAGATGGAGGTCCTGGGCCTGAGTCGGATTGGGCTGGGGCTGGGGCTCCCTCTCCCGGCCTTCAACAGGGTGCCTTTGGTGCCTGCGCAGGAGGTTAGGAGTTTGGGTGTGCTCCTGGACTCCTCGTTAACGATGGAGGCCCAGGTGGCAGCCACTGCCAATTCGGCCTTTTACCATCTGCGGCTGTCTCAGCAGTTGGTCCCCTACCTCGACCGTGAGGATCTGGCCACTGTGATCCATGTGACGGTCACCTCGAGGCTAGACTATTGTAATGCTCTCTTCTTGGGGCTGCCTTTGTCACAAATTCAGAAGCTGCAGCTAGTGCAGAATGCTGCAGCTAGGCTGTTGATGGGCCTCTCTAGGCGAGACCACATCCAGCCGGTGCTGCAAGCACTGCACTGGCTGCTGATAGCATACCGGATTCACTTCAAAGTGCTGGTTCTTACCTTTAAAGCCCTGAATAGCTGGGGTCCAGCTTACCTAAGGGACCACCTCTTCCCGTATGTTCCCTCAAGAGCACTACGATCGGGGAGTCTCCACCTCCTGGAAGTTCCAGGTCCCCGAGACGTTAAGTTTGCCCAAACTAGGGCCAGGGCATTTTTGGTGGTGGCTCCTACCTGGTGGAATGAGCTCCTGGAGGAGATCTGGGCCCTGCGGGACCTTATACAGTTCCGCTGGGCCTGCAAGACGGCGTGTGAATGGGGCCAAAGAGTTTCAGAGGGCAGCCGTGTTAATCTTCAGTAGAACAGCTATATTCCATGTCAGTAGTACCTTAAAGGGGAGGGAAGGTAGCATGGTACAGCCAGGGCCGGTGCTACCATTAGGCCAACTAGGTGGCTGCCTAGAACACAGACCTCAGAGAAGAACAGAACTGACAATCAGCATTAGGATGTAAAATCTGTCACACATCTATCAGGTGTGAATTTTCTAGTAAAAAAGAAGGGAATTGAGGTAAACAGTGTGAATCCTCCTGTCATAAATCTTCCAAGGGTGAATTCTCTCTGCAATTGGCTAGAACAAAATTAGCAGTTAGCAGGAGACGGGGGAGTGAAATTGGGATGCACTAAAAGGAATTAAAGGATTGCCCATTGGAAACAATGGCAGAGGCTTGAAGACCCATTCAACAGGGTGCAAAGACCCTGCCTTTGCACCCTGTTGAAAGTAATGGGGCAGAAGTTAGTAATGGCTTTCTTGAGATATTTATTTCAATGGAATATAAATAGCAACTAATTTTCTTGATTGTGGTCTGCATTAGAACACATATTGGATCACAACATTTACTTTCTCTGAAGTAAATAACTTCCTTTCTTCCTTTCACCTCTCCCACACACACCACCTGCCTCCATCCTTAGCTAGTAGTAGTACTCTATCCTATCTCTCATCTTTCCTATCCAGATTGCAGTTCTAATACAATAAAGAGACTATTATTAGTCTGTTAAATGTAAAACGTGGCTCTGTGTACCTTTGTGGCACTCTAAGCCTAGCTACACTGTTTGGATCCCCAACTACTTCCATTCCAAGCAGCTGAACCCACTGCTGTTGTGGGACATGCCAGCTATACAGGACTGAGTATCTCATTTACCCCTTGTCAAGTAGACCCAAGAATGACTGCTTGTCTGGCCAATGGTCCACTGGGCAGTGTGGACCAGGGGGGTCTCAGGATTGCCTATCTGAGGGACGTCCTAGCTCTTTAGCATTACCCAGGGTGCACCACGAGGAGGTGAGCTAGAGTAGCACCTCAAATGAAAGACTCAAATTCTAGGTAGTGGTATTCAGTGGGACTGCTGCCCAGTCAGTTCACAAGCATACCCTTAGCCATTGAGTCAACCCAGGGAGGGCCTCAGAAAGTGAGAGGGAGGGGTTGTGTTTGTCCACCCTGATTCTCATCTCTCAGTAGCAACACACCACCTATCACTGTCCCATTTGAGGAACCTTAGCCTAGGTGTGGCTGCCCCTCATCATGGGCCCTCCCTCGCCCACCAGTGGTCACCACCCACCCCTGCAAAGAAAGTTGCCTCAGGCAACAGCATCAATCTTCGTGGCACTCCTGTGGGTTTTTCTAGTTTTTGTCATGGGATTGGCCATTTTTCCAGCTGGAGTGAAGACTGTTTTTGCTGCTGTTTAAACCAGCATCCAGTTTTGGTTTGGGGATGGATGGTACCCAGAGTGAACCTACATCACCTGGTGCCGCACAACTACTGGGGTTCTATGGAGGTGTTCTGGGGAGGGTGGCCTGAGTGAGAGAATGCCAGCGGAGGGTTGGTGGGGCATCTGTCTGCCAATCAGAATGATTTGGGGGACATGGTTCACTCTGGTCTCTCTCTAGTTTTAATTTTTAGAGCGTTTCCCCCCAAACTTCCCAGCAGAGAGAGGATGCAGGCACAAGCATGTGCCCCCTTCAGTCACCCTCAAAGTCCAGGTCCGGGAAGCTGAACAGTGGCAAGTTGACCTTGAGGAAGACCAACTGCTCTACTGTCCAGGGGTGCAGGTGAGAGCAATGTGGGCTGATGATGTCATTCACATGTGAAAAAACATGCTCGCTCTGCACACTTATCAGAAGGCATGAGAGGAGCCACTGGGCCATGGCAGAGAGGGCCGGCCAGACTGGCTCCTTCACAGCCCAGTGCCTCATCAGGCAGGTGGATTGTGATTCGTAGGGATCTGAAAGGTACTCCCTCATCATCGCAGCCGCCGTGTCCTGTCTCATGGGCCTACTGCTCCCAGAGGGGCCAACGAGCCACCCGATGAGTGCCATCTCAGCAGTCGTTATGGCAGGGGCCTGGGGGGGAGACATGGCCTAGCTGGGGAGTTTGGGGAAGAGCAACAGCTGAATTATTATGTAGATCATGGGGGTGACCAGAGCCAGACTTGCCATGTCAGACAAGAGCATCTCTCTGTAGGGCTTGAAGACCCATTCAACAGGGTGCAAAGACCCTGCCTTTGCACCCTGTTGAAAGTAATGGGGCAGAAGTTAGTAATGGCTTTCTTGAGATATTTATTTCAATGGAATATAAATAGCAACTAATTTTCTTGATTGTGGTCTGCATTAGAACACATATTGGATCACAACATTTACTTTCTCTGAAGTAAATAACTTCCTTTCTTCCTTTCACCTCTCCCACACACACCACCTGCCTCCATCCTTAGCTAGTAGTAGTACTCTATCCTATCTCTCATCTTTCCTATCCAGATTGCAGTTCTAATACAATAAAGAGACTATTATTAGTCTGTTAAATGTAAAACGTGGCTCTGTGTACCTTTGTGGCACTCTAAGCCTAGCTACACTGTTTGGATCCCCAACTACTTCCATTCCAAGCAGCTGAACCCACTGCTGTTGTGGGACATGCCAGCTATACAGGACTGAGTATCTCATTTACCCCTTGTCAAGTAGACCCAAGAATGACTGCTTGTCTGGCCAATGGTCCACTGGGCAAAGAACTGGCCCCCGTGGTAGGCTTAACAGCAGAAGCGATACAAAACGACATGGATATAGTATACCGTACCTTTCCAGAATATATAAAGAAAAATAAGCTGCCCGGGGAAATACTTGTTAAATTCTCAAAAAGTCAACAAGAGACTTAATCCTGAAAGCGACAAGCAGAACTGTTTTGAAAATCCAAGGAGAACAAACTAAAATTTTAAAAGATATTCCATTTGAGATCAGAAAAAGAAGACAGTACAGAGACCTGGCATGGTTTCTTCAGGAGCACAATACCTCATACAGATGGTTAACCCCGGAAGAACTTACTTTCAACTTCAACGGCAAAAAAGAAAAAATTGACTCTGTCTTCAAAGGAAAAAAAATTCTTGAGCACCACCAACAAGATAAAGATGGTTCTGAGAAACCGGAGGACGACAAGGATGCAGAAAAAGAAGACAAAACTGAGGAAACTTCTACCAACTCTTTGTTGGCTGAATCCTTAGATTTTGAAGCAGAACTAGGGGCTACGGCTCCTAAGCCCCCTAAAAATAAAAAGGACTTTGAAAAGAAACGTAGAGGAAGGAAATAAGTAAAATAATGAAACTCTAATGGTCTGATAATTATCAGGAACTAATAACCCTAAACTAAGAAGCATACACTCTAAGCAAATTTGTTTGTGAACACTCACTCAATCTTCTATATAACTATTGTATTAACTCTCATGTATTACTACTTTGACAATAGGGAATTATCATTACTTTAAACAATTGTATTAATAATCTCTTGCTACTCGTAGCTTTAGTTTGTTCCCATCCCCCAACCTTATAGTGTGTAGTTTAGAAAAGCAATAAAAATGTTTCCAAAAAAAGAAAGAATTTAACCCAGTTTCTAAACGTAAGGCTGCATAAGGTACACAGCGCAACATTCCCATGATCTTTCAAAGAATTTTAGATTGAGCATGCTCTGTTGTGCCATTAAGTGCACTTATCCATATTGGAATACCATACATGAGTCGGGAGATTACTTTGGCCTTGAAAACCTTTAATGCAGCTGGTATGAATTGATTGCCTCTGGTGTAGAAAAACTGGGTAATGGCAGAAGCGTTGATGTTGGCCACATTTATTGCTGAATTACGCTGCACAGACCAAGATGCATTATACTGGAAATGCAAACCTAAGTATCTAAAATTTTTAACTTGTTCAATTGGTTTGCCTCCAATTGTCCATTTGAATGGTTCCCAAGTTTTGGAAAAGAAAAGTATTTTGGATTTTTCATGGTTTAAAAGTCATTTATTTGTTATAAAATATGAAAGACATCTATTTAGTGAATGCTTTAAACCAACTGGAGCAGGACAATAGTACCATGTCGTCCACATATAATAGTAGAGGGACATGGACAGTACCCAATTAAGGAGCATGACAATTAATCTTATTATTTATGGATCTGTAATTGCACAGCACCAATGTCGGAGTGGGGTCTTTAGTCCTAGCCCCTCTGTCTACCACTGTTGGGATGGGATGTAGGCTGGAAGGGGGCTGAGCTCCTCTACTTCTCTGCCCGCTTCCCTTCCATTCATGCCTGGTCCCACCACTATACAGACCGTCCGATGGAAGTTGAAAATTTTTGGTCCATTGCTGTTTGGAAAAGTTTCTGGATTTAGGAATTCCTTCTTGTGAAGTATTCGTATGAAGAGCATTAAAGAACTGAGATTCTGAGATTTGTTTGATAAAGAACTGTATCGAAACAAACGCTAGAACTCGAGAAGTTCGTAATCTGCGTTTCTGCTCATCTCGACATCACCTCGATGGCGCTATTTGCTGAAAACAAGAATTAAAACATCTTAGAATTCTATTGTTGTTCTATATTATTGCCAAGTATTACTGATCCTCGCCACACTAAGCCTCAGACCAACTAATAGAATGACTAACAGATGGAGTAGCCCAATGTAGTGCTACTAATGACAATTCACAGTTCTCCCAATATTATTAACCCTGATAACCCTGATAAACCTAATCTATCCTAGCAAACCATATTATCCAACTAACTAGCAATCTCTATTACCCAACTAATTAATTAATTACTATATCTATTTTTATTTTCCTGGTCAGTAAATTAAATAAAGGCCAAGGATCATCATAGGTATAAGTCAAATTCCGCTATAGGATAGGTAACCACAATAATTACTTAATTAATTTGCTTAGCCAATTTCTCTATTCGATTGATTTGTTCACTTCCCTCAGTTTCTACAGTTTGGATCATTCATTACCTCAAGTTGATTTAATAATTCTCCCTTTTATTCACTGATTCAATTAAATCCCTAATTAGTTAAACTAATCCAATAAACAATCAATCAATAATAACTCAGTTTAATTTAATTAAGTCTAAAATACCCCTCTGGGTTAATAGTTTGAGTTATGAAAAATTCTACTTGCCAGCTGGTTATAATCCAGTAGTTTCCTCCAATCCAGTTGGTGGCTTCAATGAGAGGGTCTCCCTGTTCTTCTCTAATAGCGCGCTGTAAGCAATCGTTTCCTTGGGCCCCAAAGGGTCCTCGCCTTTGTTCACCCTGCTCCTGGGCCCCCAGTTCCTGAGTCAGTGCCCCAGGGAGGTCGTAAGTTCCTATCCTCACGGTCAGGTCTGGAGACAGGTGCTGCCGCCGGGTCAGTCGTTGCCAGGCTGGTCATGTTGGTCACATCATTAGTAGCTCACTGGGATTAAGCAAAACTGGGTAGAGACCCCCTCCAGGCTCCTCAGTCACTGCTCCTGAGCTCAACACACAGGCAAAAGTAGCTGCTGTGGGGCTCCAGCAATGATTGCGAGTGAGTCTCCTTGGCTCCACAATGGTAGCTGCACTTGGGAAGCAAGGCTGGTGGTGATCTGCAGCTGCTGTGCACACTGCTGCTGCCAGCATGTTCCTCTGGCGAGGTCGAGGCTTTGTCTGTCATCCTCAGGTCGACTGGGCCAGCTCTGGATGCCGAGAAGCAACACTGGAGACCACACTGGGACCACAAGGTAGTTCACATTGCGGGACGTCTTTACAGGATACTGGGACTTCTTAGGAGTATCTCAGCTGGCAGTAGGCAAGAGAAAGTCTGCCAATTGCATTTTTGGCAGGGGTCTACTAACACCGCAACCAACGCCGAGACTTCGCGTTCGCTGCCATCTTGTCAAAATGTACTATTGGAGAGAAGTCCAATTGCGGCCTCTGATTTGGTCTTCAGGCTGAAAGATTTTGGAGACCCAAAGCTCAAGAGTAATTATTTTGATAAGCAGCAAAATTGCCATCCATTCTCTGGCAAATAGGTTCTTGGTGAATGGTTCAGGTTTGGATTTGTGGGGGGGGGGCTTTTACGTATATTTCTGCTTATCAGGACAGTATAATTGACTATTTGGCAGTTTCTATGAAACTTGTGGAAAAAATATATTCTTTTGAGGTGTTAGATACAGTCTGCAGTGATCATAATCCTTTGAGAATCACTTTTAGCTGTCTGGAGGAATTATTTATGCCATCATGCAAAGTTAATAGTGATGTGTTATGCCATGAGAGACCTAATTGGGCTGTTCATACCGAGAATCTAATAGCTGAAGTCCTGATTAATGAGGGAGATTTACAGGAAATCATGGATGCAAAGCAAAAAGCTTTTGATGCAATTGCTTATTATGAAAAAAATTGTTCTACATTAAAAATCTTTGTTTATTGGCAGAGAACCAGTCAAGTCTTTTCATTCTCCTGGCAATGCTTGGTATGATGGGGAGTGTTTACAATTGAAAAGATATTTACAGAAATGTGTTAGGGTGGCCAGAAGGAATCGGGATTTGAGATCCCAAAAGGTCATTGAGAAGGGCTAAAAATCAGTAATTTATATAGGTAGGTGGGGGGGGGGGGGGGGGGAGAAGAATTTGCCATCTGTTATTGGTCTGAGCTCCAAGAAGTAGTGAACAGCAAAAATGAAAGCAGATTTTGGGATCTGGTTACTGTTGGCTTTAGGAATGGACCCACAGGTTTAGACCCCCCTATTCAGGCTGATATCTGGTATAATCATTTTCTAAAGATTTTTAGTTGTGAGCAGGAGAATATGATACCTTGTGAACCACCATTAACCGTGGCGAATTGGCCCCCAGTGTCAGAATCTGCAGTGAGATCTCTGGTGGAATGTTTGCCTAGAGGCAAATCCCTGAGAAAGGACTTGATCTTGGTGGAATGTTTTCAAACATATATTGACTGGTGGGCCCCTCTTCTGATGAAACTTTTTTGTCAAATTAATAATAAGGTAGACTCCATAAAGGATGGACCACAAGTATTGTTGTACTAATACACAAGAAGGGCAATAGAAAGGACCCCAGTAATTTTAGGCCGATCTGTTTGTCATCTATTGCATTTAATTATATAGTAAATATTTTAAAAATAAATTAGAGGATTGTGTTACCGAGAATAATCTAATCCACCCCCTGCAAATAGGGTTTAAAAGGGGGCATCCTACAATTGAACACTGTCAAACATTATATACTCTGGCTACTGATGCTATTAGGGGTCCAACGAAAGCGCTATATGTGGCCTTTATTGACCTGGCCTCGGCCTTCAATTCCCTTGACAGGAAAAGATATGGCAGAAACTGCTAAATATTAATATTGATCCTAGGTTGGTCTTTTTGATAAGTCAATTGCACCGAAATACCATTGTAAAGGTTAAGGTTGGAAAAGAAGGTGTGTTAACTGATGACATACTTGTACAGAAGGGGGTAAAACAAGGCTGTATTTTAGCCCCCACCTTATTTAACCTGTATATTAATGATATCGGGAATAGACTTGAGGGCATGGAATTTATGCCCCCGGCAATAGGTCAAACTAAGGTACCGATAATGTTGTATGCATATGACATGGTTCTGTTGTCGTGGACCAAAATTGACCTGAAAAGGCTTTTGGATTTATTTTTTTTATTTATTTAACCTTCAACTTTATATCCCGCTCGAATCCTCTTTTTCACAGAGGGTCTCAGAGCGGCTTACAATTGGTGCTAATCACACGAGTTTCCCTAACTAGGGCCACAGAGTTATATGGGGTAGGGGTTACCTATCAGCACCCTTGTGGTGGTGGTTGGGATGTTTCTCAGCTTCGGCACTCGGCGCTTCACTTGGCTTTGGCATTCTGTTCGTTCCGGATAGTTCTTCCTATGGGGTGCACGACTCGCGTCTTCTGCTGGTCCCAGCCACGTCCTTCTGGCTCCGCTGAGCCAGCGTCTGATGTTATCAACGTGCCCCGTCTCAGCAGCCGTCTGGATGTTTTCCTCTCTCCTGGCCACCAGGGGTCGCCATGTCGCCATGGTGATCGCTGTAGCTTGCTGCTGCTGCTGTTTTCGCCGCCGCCATCTCGCCACAACAGCCACCTCCGATCTCCGAGCCGAGCCGAGCCGAGTTCTCGTTCGCTGCCGTCGCCGCCGACCATCTGACGTCAGGCAGGGTGCCCCCCACCCTACTAAGGGTGGGTACCCATTTATCTACTTGCAACTAATTGCTTTTCGAACCGCTGGGTGGGCGGGAGCTGGGATAAAGGTCGAGAGCTCATCTCGACCGCGGTGGTACTCGAACAGCCATAGTGGCTGCCCGAGTGATGTTACTAAAGCAGGCGTTTTACTGCCTGCGCCACCGCATTACAGTACTGGGCCAGTACTGTAATGAAGAAGGCCTTCGTATAAACTATGCCAAGTCTAAGGTAATGGTATTTAGGAAACGACCTAGGAAGTCAGTATGGAGAATCTTGGGTGTTCAGATTGAACAGTGTAATGTATATAAATACTTAGGAATAATGTTTTCAGAAACCCTCTCTTGGCGACCTCAATTAGCTTTGTTAAAGTCATCCACCATGAAGACTGTGGGGGCGATAGTGAATTTATTTTTCTCCAAAGGAGGTGGTATGGTTGACCCCATTATCAAGCTGTTTGGCAGTAAGGTGATTTCTAGTTTATGGCATCGAAATATGGGATTGGGAGAGCAGATTCTGGATTCTTTGGAAATAATACAAAATTATTTTATGAGACGGATCCTTGGGTTGCCAAAGGGTTCTCCAGTGGCTTTAATAAGTGTTGAGCTTAGTATCCCTTCTATGAAAGCAAAGGCTAATTTTAGAGTCCTGTCTTATTCAAAGAAAACTCCAGAATTTTCTCAGGACTCTCTGGGTTGTCAAAGTTTTTGCTCCCTTTTGAATCATCTTAAGACCTATAAGGAATATCTCGATTTTACTCAGTCGAAGACCAAAATAGGAGCTGAAGGAATTGAAGGAATGGGTCTTTAAAATGGATGGGGAAATAGTCAGATAATTGTTTGAGCCGCCACCATTACCGTTAAACATCATTAACAACTAACAGTTGAAAGACAGAGAGCCCTGCTGTTCCTGGAATTTTTAATAACAGCCTGTGCCGGTCACCTTAAAGTAATCTGAAGAAGACCTAGGAGCCGACTATGTGAAGAGAGAACTGAGTATGGCAGCCATCATTGAATCAATGACAACAATACTAGCATTTATTATATTAGATGGTTAAATCGTTTTAGCATTGTTTTAAGTGTTTTAATTGTCTTACTGCAATTTATGTGTTGATTTTATGTAAGCTGCCCTGAGCCAGCCTTGGTTTGGAGGGCAGGGTAGAAATCTGATAAACAAACAAACAAACAAACAAACAAACAAACAAACAAACAATGGGAATGACTAACAAATTACCAAAAAATTTAGCAGAGATATTCTAATACATGATGACAGTGGCTAGAACTATTTATGCAGCAAAATGGAAACTAGACGTCTGTCCATGTTTAGAAGAATGGCAAAATAAACATGCTGAATATGCGGTAATGGCAAAATTAACAACCTATTTGAGAAACAGGTCTATTACAAAATTTGAGGAAAGATGGAGTGTGTATTATGCTACCAAGAGACAAACTTAAAGTGAGAAAATATTATATACAAATGTATGGTAATGAAATAGAAGTAGAATTAAAATCTGTTCCAAATGTAATATCACAAATATAAATGGGTTCTCTATATGAGATATATAATAGTTTTTTGTTTACACCATGATATACTATTTATCTCTTAAAGGTTCTAATGAATATGTAGAAGTGGTGAAAATATTTTATGTTGAATACATAGTAATGATGAAACCAATGTAGTCAAAATAGATTAGTTATGATGTTTGAATCTTAAAACTTAAGTGATTAATACAATTGAACCCCAACAGAAATAATAAACATTGTATTTATAAATAATACCTTAAAATTATAATGAAGGGGATAAAAGGGAAAATATTCTCTGTCCTATACATTATGTATGACATAATTGTCTTTGACAAATATAATTATGTTTTGTAACCCGTTTTTTCCTTTTCCTCTTTTCTTTTCTCTACCCTCACTGTTTTTCTAAGATAAATGTTTTTAAAATTGTGAGTGTTCATGGCAGTTCTTCAGTTCACGAACATTGTTTCGCAAACTATGAACTGGCCAAAATTCATGACAAAGTTTGGTTCATCAGTTGGTTTGTGCCCATCCCTAGTCCAGAGACTGAGAAACTGCACAGCTGCAATGAGAATATAGAATGGCATTTGCAAAGAAGTTTTTAAAAGAACCTCCACACAAGAGGTTGTTAAGAGAGTGGTTACATTTGGAGAGAGGAACAATTTTCTCCTAACAGTAACGTATGATGATGTATGGAATTACCTTGACAGTCCCATTGTGCAAACAGTATCACAGTTGGCTGCTTTTTAGAGGGAGTTGCAAGAGTGTGCCATCTGTTAATTCCACTGTTACATAGATGAGATACTTCCCTGGATAAATTACATCAGATTCCCACTTGGAAATGTTACCCTGGTTTGCATTTATATCAAAGGGTCAGTGAAGATTTCCCATACTAGTACATTCATTCACCGATTGTCTCTGGTTGCTCATAAAAAGTTGAATCGCTTCAATTAATCTAGAATCTGATGCAGTACATCAAATTACAGGAAGTTTGTCCATGAATCTCTATATAGAAAAATCCTGATTCCCTAACAACAGATACATTGTTTTGAACCAAGAAATATAAATTAAATTTAATTAATTAAGCTTAAAAATAAGCACAGTATTCTTTAAATACTGCTGGGCTAATTCATTCTAAATTGGTACTACAATTGAAGGAACACATGTGAAAAATGCTTTTCCCCAGCTACATTAATTTAGGAAACTGGCTCCTTATTTGCAGGTGCCCAATCTGGCTATGCTGATCCATGTTTCAGTAGCCTCAAGGCTGGATTACTGTAATCTGCTCTATATGGGGCTACCTTTGAAGACAATCTAGAAACTGCTGCTGGTGCAAAATACTAAAGCCATCTGTTATCTGAGACTAGCTGGGGGAACCATGTTATTCCTGTTCTAAGAGCCCTTCCTTTGCCGGCTGCAGATTAGTTTCTGGGTCTATGCCCTTTGTGACTTGGGGCCCTCAAACTTCAAAGACTGCCTCTCCCTGCATGTTGCTTTCTGGCAGTTTTGATCTTCCCAGCAGTAGATAACCACTCTGCCATGGAAGGCTGCTGGGTAACATTGGGCCAGTAAAACACTCTCAGCCCAACCTTCCACACAGCATTGTCACGAGGGCAAAATGGAGGAGAGGAGAACAACATTTATTTATTTACTTGATTTTTAGACTGCCCTCCCCCCAGGCTTTCCAAGTACTTATCGTGATTCGGCAGGGGACACAGACGCCTTCGCAGGATCATTCCCGCGGGGACAACAGACGCGCCACGCCACGCCGTTGCCAGGAAGTGACGCCGGGCAATGCTCTGGCAATGGGGCTGGAAACTCGATGGTACCATCGAGTTTCCAGCCCCATTGCCAGAGCGTCGCCCGGCGTCACTTCCTGGTGATGGCATGGTGCGTTACAGGGAGGAATGTTCCAGCTGGGGAGCATGTGTCACCCGCCAGATCGCGGTAAGTACTTGGGAACCCTACCTCCCCCACATGGGGCTCAGGGCAGGTTAACAACATTTTAATAAATGCATTCCAATAAATACACATATTCAGATTAAAATTTTAAAATTATAAAGCAGTAAAAATGATAAAGCAGAGGGTGTTTAGACTATATATATCCTTGCCCCTTGGGGCGAGAAGTAAGGAGAGGCAAAGGAGGGCAGGCTTGATGACCATTGCTTTCCTCAACCATAGGCTTGGCAGAACATTTCTCTCCTACAGGCCCTGCGGAACTGCATTAGTTCCCTCAGGACCCAGAGGTCATTAGTCAGAGAGTTCCAGCAGGCCAGGGCCAAAAAAGCAGTGAGGAAAGATATAAGCCACTTTGGGTTCTCATTAGGAAGAAAGGTGGTGGCGAGGGGTATGAAGTAAATAAATGCATTTGGCTACAAAGCCAAATGTGAATGCCAGAATGGCATCATCCCACTGGATCATGAGCAAGAAGCACATTCCTGCCCAAAGAGGGAAGGGAAAGGAGTTTGTAAGCTGCCCTGAGACACCTTTGAGTAGTGAAGGGCGGGGTATAAATCCAATCTCTTCTTCTTCTTCAGATTTAGTTTTACTGCTTTCCCATTTTAAAATGGCAGGTTTCAGACATTAGAGATGGTGGAGAAATGGCAGCTGTCTCATGGTTCAACCAGTGATGTTGCTCTGAAGTGGAGGTTATTTAAAGCTGTAGTGCTTTACTTCATGCACAGAGCTCCCCTCATTTCCCTCCCTGTGGCAACAAAGTGAGATTAGCTGATTTGAGGGGTGGGGCTGAGCAGGAGTTTTTAAAGTCCTTGTCTGATTGGTCAGGATAATGGACCTTTTTTCTCCCATTTCACATCTGTGGTTGTGGAGTTGGATTATATATAAACTAGGAATAAGGCTCGCTGTGGAAATAAATACAAGGAGCTATAGAAAGAGGCTCTGGGTGGGTGCCCCAGCCTTGAGCAGTCAGTGTCAATTTGTGGTGACGACCTCAGCAGAGTATAATGACACAGAGTCCACCATTTTCTCCAGAGGAACTGATCTCTGACATCTGAAGAGTAGTTGTAATTCTGTGATCTCCAGCCCTCACCTGGGGATTCGCAACAATGGTTGCCTAGGAGGAAATGGCTGGTTTGGAGGGTGGAGTCTATGGCATTGTACCTCTCTCAGGACCCACCTCTCCTCAAACCCCACCCTCTCCAGGCTCCACCCCTCAAATCTCCAGGAATTTCCCAACCTGGAGTTGGCAACCCTACCTCCTTCCCAGCCAACCATCAACCTACCTTTATCTGACCTTCTGACTTCAGCTTTCCATATCCTCCCCCCCTCCCTGCAGCCTCTACCTAGGAAAAGTACAGGCTTTCTCCACAGTGGGGAGTAAAGCAGCTTACATCATTCTCCTCTCCCCCTTTTGATCTGCACAACAAACCTGTGAAGTAAGTTAGGCTGAAAGTCTGTAAGTGGTCTGAATTCAACCAGCCAGCTTCCACAGCAAGAACCTGGGTCTGGCAGACCCTGCTTTGAAGCGCTAACTGCTATGCCACACTGGCTGTCCTAGGGGGCTGCTGCTGGTGGAGCAAGCAGCCAGACTTAGTTAAGTCATGCCAGTCAGGTGGCATCAAGTCACCCAGAGGGCGCTGCCAGGCCTAGGGTAGCCAACCTCCAGGTGGAGCCTGAAGATCGCCTGGTATCACAACTGAACTCCAGACAACAGATCTCTCTCCCCCTGGAGAAAATAACTGCTTTGGAGGGTGGACTCTATGGCATTCTAGTCAGCTGAGGTCTCTCCCCTCCCCAAACTCTGGCTTTTGTAGAATCCACCACAAAATCTCCCGGAATTTTCTAACCTGGAGCTGGCAACCCTAGTCAGGGCCCCAATGAGTTCCCCAAAAAGGCCAAAGCAGGCCTGGAAAGGGCCTCCTGCCCCTGCCTTTTTATTGAGGGAATCAAGCTTGGTTGCCTAGCAACAGCCACTGAGGGGAAAGTGAGTCCCACAGCAGGAGGAGAAGAGAATGGTTTGATGGTTGGTGGCTCACCTCAGTGGTCAGCCATGGACAAACCAAGCAGGAGAAGCAGCAGCTTTGTGCAAGTTAGTGCTCGTTACTTAGACTAGGGGTGTCGAACTCATTTGTTATGAGGGCCGGATCTGACATAAATGAGGCCTTGTTGGGCCAAACCATGTGTGTCATTAAATGTAATGCCAGGTAGCAGAGATATAAACTTTATAAAGGACGCAAACACAAAGGGTTTTTTTTAACTTAAAATAAAAACATGCTTAAAACATTAGCACTCTTGCACCATTTTTTTTATTTAACAGTGTCTGATAACTGACACCTCTTGTTCTGAATTATTGCATCAAAATGTCTGTGCTATTGCAATCCTGAGTATGCTGTTCAGGTGTGTATCTGTAAGCTGCAAACCTACAACGATGAAGCAGCACCAGAACTGGAAGAAGCAGCAGAAGACAGCCAGTTCCACTGCGGGCCTGATAGAAGCCCTCCAGGGGCCTGATCTGGCCCCCAGGCCACATGTTTGACACCTCTACCTTAGACTGACAAGTATCTGAGGCATCCCAGGATGGGATAGGAGGCCTTCAAGTCAGCCTGAATGGTCAAACTGAATTCAAATGGCTGAACCATCCCAGAGGGCTGGGTTAATCCCTTGGAGTGGCACATTAGTGCTTGAACCTTTACACAGTATAGTATGGGGAAAATGGGGTGAATGGCAATGTCTCACTGTACAAATTTATTGGAGGCAAGGGAAAGCAAATGCAAGGCTTGTGGCCATGTTGAGCTTGGAGCCCTAGCGGGATTGCCCAAATACTGGCAAATCCACAGTGACAGTCTTTTAAAAAACATACACAATGGAGGGAGGGAGTTTAATTATTTGTGCAATCCGTATCTAATTAATAAATCCTAGTTTAAACAATGCATTTTAGTCTGCTTTATTGTTTTAGGGTACAGGGCAAACCCCTTTTTCTTTAAAATAAAATGACACCAGCAGCTTCCAAGAGGAGCACCAAACATGACCAAAACTAAGGCAGCGGTCACACACACACTGAGGCTGAGGACAGACTGGCAGTATGAAGTGGGAGGGAGGCGGGGCAAAAAGACCCGGACCAAGTTGTGCCGGGGATTCCCGGTCGCACTGCACCTACTGATGCGGGAGCATACCGTGGAAGAGGTGCAAGGGGGCGTTCGCACTGTTGGCCCGCCCCTGGCATAGGCGCAGCTGTAAGTGGCTTTATTTCACTCTGGTGACATGTACCTATACCCCTATTTCTTGAGCTTTTAGCGTGCACACTTCCGGGAATCAGGATCAATGCGCTCTCCAGGGTTTGCTACAACTTTCACCTGGTACTTTTTTAACGTGGTAGGGAATCGTCACAGGACGGGTTGAGTATGGCTGGGGAATGCCTGACAGCTGTGGCTGTGTGAACCGGCCCCTTTAATCCATTCGTGAAATGTGCCTCTATTAGGGTTGCCAACCCCCCCGGTTTGCCAGGGGTCCCCCATTTTTGGCAGGCTGTTAGCGGCTGTTTCTGCGCTCCACTGCATGCGCCTATGCACATAGGCGCATGGGTGCCTGCCACAGAAACAGCCAGTGCCTGTTATCAACAACTGCAGGTTGTTCCCGCCTTAGCAGTGCTTGCGTTCACACGTCAGGGAACGGGAATCAACCCGTTCTACACGGTTTGCTACCACTTTCACCTGGTACTTTTTAAACTTGGGAGGGAAGCGGTACAAGACAGCTTGAGTACAGCCGGGGGATTCCTGACAGATGTGCCTGTGTGAACCCGCCCCTTTAACCCACTACTGAAACGCTCCTGAAACGTTTGTCTGCTGGGCCAAACTGCCGGTCTGAACTTGGCCAATGTAGTTTTTTTTTAAAAAAAATGAAGAATGAGAAAGAATAGAATTCATACGTGACTGACATGCACATTAGTATGCAAAGCCACCTGAAAAGAATAACAAAAATAACATGATCTTGCATGCTGGTGTGCATATCAGTCACATTTGAATAACAAAAATACCATTATTTGGTGCTGAGACTCCAACAGTATTACAACCTAAAAAGGCACCAGTCAAGTCAGAAGCAAACCTGAACCATTATTTCAATGCCATTGTTTATCCAGAAGCAGAACTGCACAATTTACAAACCCAAAGTCGAATTCAATTTATCTCTTTCACTTCAGAAGGATGTCATATTGGATTTCTGCAAATCTGCCGTTTCCTTCTAATCACTCGCCATACTTGCCTCATAACGGAAGTAACTGATGGATATGAAAATACCTGCCAGGACTTTCATATTGATTGATGTTGTCTTTATTTGATCTTGTGTTTATTTGTTATTGATTGATATTTCATGCAGTACAATAATCACAGTGATGGGTTTTGATTCTTTAATTTTTCAAAAGTAGTAATTAAAAAAAAAATTAATACTGATATCCTATTCTTCCTTTAGAGTTTTCAGAACAACTTATATGGGTATTTCAGTGGTCTTCCACCAAGGCATTGGTCAGATCTATACCTGTATAACATCAAAAATCCCCAAACACTGGGTATTTCACTCGGATGTTTATTATCTTTTCAAAGCATCTTGGTGGTATATATTAGTAGATTACCCCACAAAAGAACTGTATGTGAGATATTTCTGGCATGTGGCAGGTTACACAACTCCACCATCAACCATGGCCTTTCTTTCTGGTCTTTGCCTATTGTGGTGACGTCAAACCCATGTAAACAAGTCCTTGATTTGTAATGACCCCAGATCACTGACAGGGGAAACCTGAAAATACAAGGAAAGCAGAATATTTAAGATAAGGATGACTAAGGAAACAAGAAGTATATACATACACACACTGGCCCTAAGGTGAGGTCAGGTATTTATTGTGAAATAAGCCACATGTTCAGAGGCATATCGTTACCTTGACTGAACTACAGATTTTGCAGGCTAGCTTGAAGCTGACCTGTTCTTATTGCTCATAGATAGAGTTGTCCGCCAATAGACTGAAACATCCATTGTGTGCTTTGAAGGGTTAGGCTGATTTCAGACATCACATTTATGTCATAGGTAGACAGTGGTAAATCACTTCATATGCACAAATAATACTGCCAATGGACAAGTAATAAATCAGTTTTGTTTTACTGTGTTTTGCCATGGCCAGGCTGTCTGATACCTTGTAATCCAGCAGAGGTTACTTTAAACCATCTTGGCACTATGCAAGCAACTGCCCATAGGGTCCACATTTCTTCAGAATCAATTTCCTTAATACACATGGCAAAATAGCAAAAAAGAATGGCTCATTCAGGCAAAGGACTGATTGGTTTCAGACGCTGAGCAAGAAAAGTGCCCACTGTATTCAGTTAATCCTGTGCTTTCAGACCTTAATGTGCAATTATCAATAACTGACAGCTGCTGACTGTGTTCTTCACAACTGCAAACCCTTTGAAGTGATGCAGTGCACTTTGGCCTCCTTCACACACTCGCTGAGCTGCATGGAAGATGCTTCTTTGCGGTTCCGTCCCACAAAGCTACTGGATGTATGTGTGTGAATATGGCAGGCATGTAAATGGGGTTAATCAGGTGGGGAAATCTCATGTGACTAACATCTCTCCCCCCCCCCCCCCCCGCCCCGGACAGTAGCAAGGACAGCTCAACCCACAGAGGGTTATTTAAAGCCCTCCCATCCATACAACCACACAACAACTTTTCTGCCTGCCCTTCCTTTTATATGGCAGCATGGGATTACCTGATTGCTTTGGAGACAAGCAGGATTGGGGGGGGGTATTCTCAAATTGGCTGAGAGAACATTATTTTTAACCTTCATATTGCAAGCATAGAAGAAGGTAAATTAAGGTTCTTGGGAGAATTGACCCTAACCAGGGGTGGCACGATTAGCATAGGGTTGATGATTCAAGTTTTTAAAGATCATCAAGCACCCTGAGATATTTCCAGAAGGGGAGTTGTAACTAGGGATAGGTATGAACTGGCTGGTGAACTCAAATTCATCACAAATTTTGGCTGGTTCATGGTTTGCAAAGTGACATTCATGAACGGAAGAACTGCCATGAACTTCCATTAATTTTGGTGCAATTTGTGGTGGTTCATGATGGTTTGTGCGGAGCAGAAAGCAGGGATTTACCCCTGCTTTCTGCTCTTCACAAAAAACAGCTTCAGCAAAAACAGCTCAGCCATTTGGTTTAAATGGCTTGGAGCAATTTAAACACTGTTTTCTGCTCCCCATGAAAAGCTGCAGAGAGCAGAAAGCAGGGGTTTCCAAACAGCTGAGCTGCAGGGACCGCCACTTTAGAGCCATTTAAGTAGCTTAGAGCAATTTAAACCGAACAGCTGAGTGGTAGTCCCCACTCAGCAGTTTGGAAACCCCTGCTTTCTGCTCCCCACAAAAAGTCACAAGGAACAGAAAACTTTGGTTTAAACTTTAAATGGCTCATGAACCAATCTGAACTGGGTTGGTTCACCTCCCAGTTCATATGGGTTCATGGTTCAGTTCGTGGTTCAACCACAAACCATGAACTGGACTACAAAATGCGGTTCATACCCATCCCTAGTTGTAACCAAATCAGATTGTGATTTCAGGGCCCAGAGAGGGAACACTTCCTGTGCTGGGCATTTCTGTCTGAATCTGCATGCTGACCAGGAGGAAGGGGGTAGTGTCTGCACATTTAATTCATTTTTTGTATTTTTGTATTTGTGTGTGTGTGTGTGCCCATGCCTGGAAGTCATGGTGACCTCTGGTGACTCCTACTGGATCATGGAGTTGTACAGGGTTTGCCCACCCAGGCCAGTCCAGGGATGGGAGGGAATCCTGTACTTTTCAGTACATTAAACAACAAGCCACGAGACAGTCTGTACCATCTCTGGTCTTCACAACAATTTGCCACCAGAACCTCTTTTCACTAGTCTCTACCTTTCCTAAGGGAGAGATTCCAACCCTTAGTTAGCATCTGGGATTTAACACATTAGCAACTCAATCTAGAGATGCACACTTTTACTCTTACCAAGGTAGCATATGTGGTAAGGGTTAGGCACAAGGCTTAGCCTTGGAATTCAGTTACAACACCAGAGACAAATTATCAATAAGAAGGATCTTTATTCAGTACAGAGCTTAGCATAGACTACCAGAGATTATAAAAATTACAAAGGCTAGGGCAACTTGCCTTAACTGCACATTGAAGATACATAGTTACCACATCAGGAACATCCACAGTCCAGAATAGTCCAAGGGATTTTGAAGGGAAATCCCATTTTTTCACACCATGTGCTCCAAATCACAAAGCAACTCTTTGTCTCTCAAGAGGCAGCATTTCAGGTGCAATAAAACAGACAATGGAGAACAGGAAGAAGAACTCACTCCCATAGGGATCAAACAATTATACCCCAATTCCAGTCACAAATTAGATGTGACCATCAGCCAATTGCGAGTGGGCATGGGTGTGCCCAATTGTTGGTTGCCATAGCTGCGTGTGGGGATAGGCTATACGTTTGGGACCCCGCCTGTAGTGATCTGACCCAAACTCCAGCTACTTCATTGCGTACGTGACTGGTCGCAAGTGGGCCAGAAAGTGTAGCCATGAGGTCTGGCGTTTGGCATGAAAGTGTGAAAGAATGTGGGTTTATGGCATGGCTATTGAGGCCATGTGGCCTCACCATTTGGCTTGCAACAGGAAACAAGACACAGCATGTTATCAAAAACATCACAGGAGAAGGCATTTGAATATAGAAGCAATATTTTTATACAGGAGTACACTCAGAGAAGTGGCTTGATAGCTTGCCTCCGGCCTCCTGGCCCTGGTATTCTCTGGAGGTCTCCCATCCAAATACTTGCCAGGGTCAGACCTGATCAGCTTCCGAGATCTGACAAGATGGGGCTTGCCTGGGCTATCCAGGTCAGGGTGTGTCTGCACATTGTGATGTGCAAGCTATGATGTGGGTGACTGGCAAAGTGATTCATATTGGAACAAAAACCCCTAACTTAAAATATATACAGATGGAGTCTGAACTGACTGAGACTGAAAGAGATATTGGGATTGTAGCAAAAAACTCGATGAAATGTCAATCCAGAGTGTGTAAGCAGCGAAAAGGGCAAACCCTGTGGTAGGAATTATTAGGAAAGGGACTGAAAATAAAATACCCAGTATTGTAATGCCTTTGTATAAAGCTATGGCTGTCACACCTGGGCTGCACCCCTGGGTTTATGCTGCCTTCTGCCGTTGTGACTGCTGCACTGGAGGGACGCTCCACAGACCTCAGAACAAGAGGGAAGGGGCTGCTGTCATCTGTTTCTTCTCCTCTCCTACTCTCTTGTGCAGTCTAGAGCTTCCAGGATTTACCTCCACGGTCTGCTGTCAGGAGCCTCCTTTTAAATCTCCCTCCCCTGATTGGATTTACCCCTCCCTCCACCCTCTATGGACCTGACATCTAGAACATAAGAACATAAGAGAAGCCAATGTTGGATCAGGCCAACGGCCCATCCAGTCCAACACTCTGTCACACAGTGGCCAAAAAATACCAGGTAATATCAGGAGGTCCACCAGTGGGGCCAGGACACTAGGAGCCCTCCCACTATTGCCTCCCCACCCCAAGCACCAAGAATACAGAGCATCACTTGCCCCAGAGCCCCTATCTATACCTTGTGGCTAATAGCCACTGATGGACCTCTGCTCCATATGCTTATCTAATTCCATGCTTGTAGCCGCCACCAGCTCCTGTGGCAGTGAATTCCACGTGTTAATCAGTCTTTGGGTGAAGAAGTACTTCTTTTTATCCATTCTAACCCGACTGCTCAGCAATTTCATGGAGTGCCTACGAGTTCTTGTATTGTGAGAAAGGGAGAAAAGTACCTCTTTCTCGACCTGCTCTATCCCATGCATAATCTTATAAACCTCAATCATGCCCCCTTCAGTCGTCATTTCTCCAAGCTAAAGAGCCCCAAGTGCTTTAACCTTTCTTCATAGGGAAAATGTTCCAACCCTTTTATCATTCTAGTTGCCCTTTTCTGCACTTTCCCCAAAGCTATGATATCCTTTTAAAGGTGTGGTGACCAGAACTGTACACAGTACTCCAAATGAGGTCGCACCATTGATTTACATAGGGGCATTATGATACTGGCGGATTTGTTTTCAATACCCCTCAATATTAATCTATGGGGCCTGCACCATTTGTTCCCTGCCAGCTGCCGCCTGTTTCAGGGTGCTGCCTCCCCACCCTGTCCTCAGCATTTGCCTGGCCTGCCCTACATCGACCTGGGAAGGGGAGGAGCATCCGGGGCATGTTTGCCTGGCTGTGAACTGCTGGCTCGGGGCTACTCCTACCTGGAGGGGTCCTGCTGGGCCCTCCGGGTTCTTTCAGTGCTGCCTGCATCTGTCGTGGCTGGTTTCGTTCCCTTTCCCTTTCCTCTGGCATTCTGACCCAATGTGGTGGTCTTGCTGCTTGCCTTGCCCTCCGTCGTCCCACCACAGCCAACTCTGCCTGCCTTGGCCCTCTCCCTGGTCCCACTGCTTGCCTCACAGCCCATCGTCCTGCTGCCACCACTTCCATCTGCCTGAGCTCACTCCTTGCTGCCGCCAGATACCACCCAGGTAAGCCTCTGTGTCCAGGTGTCGGGGCTGGCCTTGGAGCTGTCCTGATCACTGGGGCCTGTGGGGGAGGTGAGGAGCTGGCTGGATGGCTCTGGATGTAGCCCGGGCTCCAGAGAATGGTGCAGCCTCATTTTGGAGCTTTTTCTTCCTCTCCCATTATACTAGAACTTGGGGGCACCAGGGGTCATTTCATAGAAAAAGAGGTGCAGGAGCTCATTAGCACAACTCATTAGCATAACTTATTAGCATATGCCACACCCCCTGACATCACTGGAAGTGTGTCAGAAGGCAACACCCAACCGGGCGCAACTGGACTGGTTTGGATTGGTAGCTATCGGGGGGGGGGAACGAGCAGATCTGTCCTCGCAGAGGAGGGAGAGCTTGTACCTGAAGGCAGGCCGGGGGGGCCCCTCTGCAACTTACCTGGATGCTTCTTGTTCCTTATGGCCCAACTGACGGCTGCTGGGAGAAGGGGGCGGGGCTTGTTGCATGTGCCCGCCCCCTGAGCTCCTTACTGCCGGATCCTGTGCACTCCTGCAGGAAATGACCCCTGGGGGGCACCCAATGAAATTGGTGGGAGATGGGTTCAGGACAGACAAAGGAAAACAATGACATAACAAGTAATTAAACTGTGGAATAGAACTGGGCGTGAACTGAAAAATGTTCCCTTCATGGTTCATGGGATGTGCAGTACATGAGCCACAGACCATCATGAACTTTTTTGCACTAGACAAATGGGTTCAGTTTGTGACGTTCATGATGTGATAGAATAACCAGCCGGTGTGATAGAGACACCACAGTTGCGAGGGATTTACAGGAGACTCGTCTCTGTCTTTCCTCCTAGTTTGGTGAGGATTAGATTTATGGGGTTCAAGTTATGCCCCCCCCCAAATAAGGTGCCCACAGGAAAGTGCTTTCTCGGGAAATGACAGGCAAAGGTTCAGGAGGTTTGGGGGTGTACAAAACAGGTCCTGTGTAAGCTAGAGATACCAAACTCATAGCAGACCTCCATCTGCCTCTCCTCTCTCTGCCTGCCAAGTTTGGTGAGGATTGTATTTTTTGGGGTCTGAGTTAGGCCCCCCCAAGAAGGTGCCCCCATCCCCCACTGTTTCCAATGGAGGGGGGGAAACAGCAGAAAGAGCAAGGGCAACAGAAGCCCAGCAGAATAGAATCAAAGTCCCCAAGAATCTCTGCAGTATAAACTGAAGGTAGTGGTGGTGTTGGTGTTGGTGGGCATTTTTGCAAGCCCAACAGAACCGCTGCCAACAGGACTAAGGTCAAGCCAAGAATGTGCTTTTGGGGGAAATATCCGACAAAGGTTCAAATGTGTATACAATGGACCCCCTGCAAGCTACACAAACCAAACACACAGGGAACCTCGCCTGATCCCTGCTTCTCTACAATATCTCCAAGTTGGAGGCAAATTACATTTCTGGGGTTATGGGCCCCCCCCCCTCCCAAAGGTCTCCCAGTGCTCTCTCTGGAAAAGACAGCTGCAGTTACAGGAGTCTATGGAATGGTTCAGGAACAAGCCCGTGACACTAAACTCAAAGGGAAACTTCACCTGGGCAGACCCACCCCCAGCCAGACACTGGTAGAAAGGCAAGCATCCCACCTACACTCGCAGCCCCCCCAAGTCTCCAAAGGCATGTTCTGAAGGACAGAAAGGCAGACAACCACAGAGTTTCCACAGGGACTCCCCAGAGCTACCTCATGACAGCTTGGCAGGCATCCCAGCCTCACTAGACCAATGGAAATCAGAGTTTTCCTTTTAAAGTGATTAATGATGCAATGACAGAAAGGCTGATGGTTTGTTAACGCAATTGGGGATGATGATGATTGACCATTCTCAATGTTAAGAAAAGCAATTTTTATATTGTTAAGCTAATACTTTTATAAGCAGTATAAGACCTCCAACTCATTTCCCCAGGCAAACCATCAGCCTTTCTGTCAAACTCACACTGAAGGAATAAGAATGAGTGAAGTAGTTGCAGTTTAGTTGTTAAAAACTTTAATAAACCCTCCTTTAACACATAACTGACTGGTGTCTTTTTCTTTTTACACTGTGAGGGCCAAGCCCATGAGAAAAGTTACCAAAAATAACACTGAAAGTTTATTTTTAGCTTGTTCTTCAGAAAAGTTGCCTTTGAAATGGGGGAAATGCCGGTTTTGCTGGGAACTGCTCTCCTAGCCAATTCCACAGAAAAAGGATCAGGCAATGCAAGGTGACATTCCTTGTGCTCAGGGAACCACACAATAAAGTTCGAGCTCTCTGTTGGCTGAAGGGTGAACAAATAAAATACAGAAAGTCACTCCCTGCATGACTGGAGAGCTGCTTTGTCCAACAGGTGCATACAAATCAGTGGCCTTTACTACTCATGCTGAGTTCCTTGGAAGTAAGGGCCAAGGCCCATACTTACATAAAGCCACTGGAATCCAATTAAAACTATCCACTAGTCTAGACTTGAAGGATCTTCCCATGTGCGGTCGGGATCATGAATGACCACTTTGCTGAGATAGGTGGTGAAAAATATCAGTGGCAGGTCAGTATGCTACATTATATAACAGTCCCTCATATAACAGGTTTGGAAAGAACTGCCATGCAGTCCGAGGCTTAGGTGTGTTTACCTACACATGTTACCTGATATCCATATATGTAAGAGAGAATCCTTTGGCACTAGACTCGAGGCCATTGTATAAGACTCCCTTTGAAAAAAAATTTCAAGATTTTTGTTTGTTTATTTTAAAAGATATAGGTTTGGTAAATTATAGTTGTAAATTAAACAAAAATGTCCACCCAGAGGGTAGAGACAGTAGTCTGTTGCAGCAACATTATTCCCAAAACCAAGCAAGGACCCACGGTAAGTAGGAAAACCAACATACAACAAGTACCGCGCACAGATTATTATAACATATCATAAATAATTGTATATTTTTGAAAAATATTTTTACAATAATTTCTACATATATAATAAATCATCTTAATCAAAAATATCAAAAATCATCTCCAAGAATCTCAAAAGCTATTGTACAACCAGAGGTCATTTCGGGGGGGGGGATCGCGGGGGAACGCAGTTCTCCCGGGTGAGGTGCAGGGGGGCGGGGCACATGACGAAGCCATGCCCCCTGCTTCCGGCCGCCCTGCTTCCAGCCCTCATTCAGCCAGGAGGAGGCAGGAAAAGAGGGAGGGTAAGTTGCTTCCTCCCCGCCTCTCCCCACCCCTGCCTGCCTGGGGCCAGGGAGGGCCTTGGCGGGGCTTCCTCGCACTCCTGCTGGCCTTGCAGGTCCACTGCTGGGCCCCTGATGTCAGTGGGTGTGGCATATGCTAATGAGTTATGCTAATGAGTTCCCCTAGTTCTTTTTCTACGAAATGACCCCTGTGTACAACCTTTAATAATAGTCCTCCTCTATTAAAAGTTTCAAAAGGGAGGACTCCTTAAAGTCTCTTTATAACATGTGCTCGTGTCTTCCTCCAACAGAGGTCCAGATATCCTTCTGTTTCCGAATCTTCCTCAGGGAGTTCAACAATAATTTTCAGCACAAGGTTGCCACATATTCCAGCAGTAGCTTTTGTGAGTCAGAGCTCACTTTATCAGATGCACAGAATGTAAATTATGACCAGGGGGTCATTTCATAGAAAAAGAGGTGCAGGAGCTCATTAGCATAACTTATTAGCATATGCCACACCCCTTGACATCACCAGACGTGTGTCAGAAGTCAACACCCACAGCTTAGGTTCCACTGGACTGTTTTGGATTGCTAGCTATTGGGGGGGGGATGTGCAGATCTGTCCTCACAGAGGAGGGAGAGCTTGTACCTGAAGGTGGGCCGGGGGGTGGGGCTCTGCAACTTACCTGGCTGCTTTTTCTTGCTCCTCGTG
>NW_015164705.1:433532-447518 GCF_001447785.1 Gekko japonicus | reverse complement strand
TTGGGTTAGCATGAAAAAGTATATGTTTTAACTGAGCTGAAAAATAATATGCTGATAAATTAGGAAGACCCAGTCCTCCCAATGACGTAGGCTTTAACAAAAGTTGAAAAGAGATCCTAGGTTTCTTTTTGTTCCAATGGAATGAAAAAACATTCTCTGCCATTTCTTAAAAGAACTTGTTTCCACTAGTATTGGTAAATTTTGAAATAAAAATAGGAACTTGGGAAATAGAAAGGACTTTACCAAATCAACTTTTTCCATCAATGCGAATGAAAGTTTAGACCATTCATAGAATAAAGATTTCATCTCCTCCTGCAGTGGTACATAATTGCACTGGTATAAATCCTGGAGGTTGGTAGGTATATTAATACCTAGATGGCGCCATTTATCCTTTACCCATTTAAAAGAAAAAGATTCAGAAATTTCAGTTTTGCTATTTCTGCCCTTTTGTAGGAGAAAAATTGGGTATAGCTTTAACTTCCCATAATTAATAACAAAACCAGAATATTGGCTAAATTTATCTATAACTGAAATTAAGTTTTGCATTGGAAGAAAAGGATTACTAAAATAAAAATCTGCATCATCTGCTAAGAAGTTAGTATTAAACATTTCATTGTGTATTTCTATAACTTTTACTCCAATATCACCCCAAATAGCATGAGAAAGAGGTTCTAAAGATAACGCAAATAGTTAGGGGGAAAGAGGGCAACCTTGTTGGGTACCCTGAGATAACTGGAAGTCTTTGGAAGTAAAGTAATTGATACTAAGGTAGGCAATCGGGTTCGAATATATAGCTGAAATGGATCTCAAACAATTAGGACCAAATTGCATATATTTCAAAAGTGATAGTAAATACACAGGTTCCGCCCTATCAAATGCTTTATCTGCATCAAGAGACAATAACACTGAAGGGATCTGCTGAGCTCTACAATAAGTTATTAGATTTAATGTTTTCCTAATGTTATCAGAGAGGGTATGACCTGGAATAAACCCAGATTTATCTGGGTGAATATAGGTTGCTATAATACTGTTCAAACAATTTTCCAGTAATGTAAAAAATACTTTAAAATCTTGATTTAAAACTGAAATTGTGTGATAAGAGGCTGGAAGGGTCTTATCTTTGCCAGATTTGTAAATAACGATCATTCTGGCTTCTAACCATGATTTAGGAATGCCCAGTTTTCATAACATGATTACAGATCTTTTCTAAAGGTTGAAGTAGAATGCCTTTAAATGTTTCATAAAACTCTATAGAGTATCCATCTCTACCTGGGGCTTTGTAGGGTTCTTTTACCCCCCTGTTCCATATGGGTTTTTTTCTAATTGGGAAATTTCTGATTGAAACTCTATTATCAGTTTATTTTTCTCTTTCTTACAGGCTGATGAAATAGAAATTAATTTACCTCTTAGAGTAGCCTTAAATGCTTCCCAAACATATTCCTGGGATATCCCACACTCAGCATTAAGAGAAAAATATTCCTTCATTTCTTTCTCAATATTTGAATGGATTGTTTCTTTAGTAAGTAAAATTTTGTTTAACTTCCAACCAGGCCTCCCCCCCCTTCCGAATGTAAATTAAAAGAACACGTCAACTAAGAATGGTCTGATATAGTTCTAGTGCCAATATCCACTGATTCCAAATTGTTCAATAAAGATTTAGAAATTAAAATGTAATCAGTTCTTGTATACATATCATGTATATGTGAATAATATGTATAACGGACTCCTGGATTGAGAGCCCGCCAAGCATCAATTGCATTGTAAAGTTCCCGCATACGTCCCAACTCAGTCAATTGTGATTTCTTTTTCCCATTTTGTTTTCTAAGAGATTTGTCAAGATTAGAGTTAATAATAAAATTTAAATCACATCCAATGATAAGTTCCCCCCTCTGGAAAACAAAAAGATCCTGAAGAGTAGCCTGTATAAACTGAATTTGACCCTCATTAGGGGAATAAATTGATGTCACGGTAATGGGATGACCATCAAGATCCCGGTACAAATATGTATCTACCTTTAGGGTCTATTTTAGTCTGTACACATTTAAAAGTTGTTGTTTTTGAAAATAATATTGCTACTCCCTTGGCTTTGGATGAGCCAATTGCCTGGAAAGATGGTGAAAACCAATTAGATTTTAGCAATTGTATAGATTTTCTCTTAACATGTGTCTCTTGAAGACAGATTATATTGGGCCTTTCCTTTGAAATGAGATTTGAAATTCTTCTCTGTTTTATAGGATTTTTAATGGCTCTGCAATTCCATGAAAATATCTTATAGTATGAAGGCATATTTTCTTCCCTAACAATAGGAAAGTATAATAGTATGCAATCGAAGTTAACTCAAGATTTAAAAAATGACAATTAACGACTACTAACAAACAGCAACCTTTTAAAATTATAACCATTCGGAGAATATTAAAACTAAAACATGTAATATAATAAAGTTAACATTCAATTTAACATTTCTTCCTCCTGGTCTTCTATTACTATCAATGGGGCACTAAAAAACTCCTCTGGCTGACTCTTCAGCGATCCTCCCATATAAATCAGGGAGATCAGGATGCTGTTGTATAGATTTGAGAAGTTTTTCTTTTAAAGTTTCTAGCCTCTGGGTGATCAATGTCTGTTCTTCTCTTGTAAGGGTCGCAAAGGAATCCAACAAATTTTCTTCTGTGGAGTTATCTAGACAGGGAAGAGTCTTTTCAGTTGCAGCAGCAGTAACTAACTGTTGATCCGTAGTGATTTCACGTGTAGTTTCTTTGGTACAACTAGTTTCCACAGTCTCCATCATTGGTGGATTAAAGATCTTTCTTTCTGGAAACAGCGGCTTAACTATTAGATCCTCAAAGACCCTTACAGGAAAAATGCCCTTTGAATGTCTTTTCCCATATCAGCAAAGCCGGTATCCATGTGCTGTTGAAAGTAAGGATCACTCTCTGGATTTGATTTGAATTTCTAAAAATGTTTATTGAGATGTTCTGAAAATGCAAATCTTTCTTTAAAGAGAGCTCTTAAGTGAAAAATAATTAAATGTTTGGAACTCCAGGGAACACTTTGACCTTTATATTTGCACATGTGCACACCTATCTTACAGGGCTGTAATCTTAATTGATATTGGCTTTGTGGTTTTTGTTGTTTCCACTGTTGATCTTTTAAATTGTTCTCTCTCCCACATGTGGGTTTCTGTTCTGAGGCAACCCAATCAGAGGGACCCAATCTTATAATATCCTTAGCACCTTCTGTGAGCCTTGATAGCAATAGATCCAATTTAGATTCAATTGTCTTGATACGTTCCAAGAGAAGCTCAACAGTTTTAGCTGTGAGTAGAGTGAGTTCAGAGATGTCTTCCCCAATTAGATTATAGTTAGAGGATTCAGTCTCTTTTTCTCCTGGAGATAGCTCACTGTCCTTTCCCCCTGCCCATGTAGGATTACTATCAGAATCCGGTTTGGGAGCTGGGGCCAATAAAATATCTTCAGTGTCTCTGGCCCTCTTACTAATACCCATTGCTAGAATTTTAAGTAGTCAGTACTCCTCTCCCTACAGCAACAGCTGTGTTATATAGACAACCAATACCACCAAAATAACCATTGTTTATCAAAAATACCAAAATATGTATGTTCTGCCAAGAGTCTAGAAAAATATCCAGTATGTTTCACAAAGACATCATCCACAGTTCTCAGTTCTCCAATATAACACACACTTTAGCTTCAGCCACGAGACTCAGCTAACCTAAATGTTCTCTGCTTTAATTAGGGGGAAGGGTGGTGAAGATATACTTGGTTTGAAATAGAAGTAATCTTCTGTTCTCCCTTTGTGACAACTTCAAGCCAGATAAAAACAGTGTTTGTAATATTTTCTTTCTTAATCAGCCAAAGTTGTTATTGGAAATGTTGTCCCCCCCCCCCCGAGCCCTGCATATGGAGGCGGCTGGGCTAGAAGCAGGAATCTCTCCTTATATATAATTGAATAGTGGGTGCCAAAGTTCTAATTCTAAAATGCACTCCCTTAGTGTATGGCTGATGGCACTGCTCCTCAGCATATATCGCCACCAATCAGAAGGCAAAGCCCGGGTCCCGCCCACACCACAACTGCTGCGACAACCTGGTCTTTTGCATATGGAAGCTGATTGGACTTCAGTCCATTCCACACCTCAAACTCCCCCCCCCCCCCGCAAGGCAGTTGGAATTTTCAGTTGCATAACATACCTCATAGGGGAGAGGAGAATGGGTAACAATGGTTACCACTCTCCAGGTGAGGGCTACAGATAACTCAAACATACAAATGCTCTTCAGGTAGCAGAGATCAGTCCCTCTGGAGAAAACAGTGGACTCTGTCATTAAACCCTGCTGAGGTCGCCACAGGAAACTGACACTGTTTGCCCAAAGCCAGAGCACTCTCCCAGAGCCTCTTTCTAGATCCCGTTGTATTTATTTCCGCAACGGGCATTATTTCTAGTAAATAAATAAATAATAAAAGCTAGCCGGGCTCTTGCCATCCCATAGCCTGGGTCTGAAATCAGACTGAAAAGGGTCTAGAGCAAATAAGTGGGTCTGCTGCTGCTTTCTCAATCACCTTGCCCAGGAAAGAGATTAAGACGGGGGATAATTGGCCACAACATTTTTCTGTAGGGATGTTTTTTTTGGGGGGGTTTGTAGTGGATAGATAACCATATTTTTGAGTGGCTGAGGGAATTTGCCCTGAGTTAATGATTGATTTATAATAGGTAATAAGGACTCACTGATGTGGTCTTAACATGAGTTTAGAAGCCAGGGTGGGCCAGGATCCAAGGCACAAGTAGTGGCCTTCACAGATCCCAGAAGCTTGTCAGTATGGAGGCACAAACACAGGAATTGATTTTACCATGGCTGCACAAAGAAAAAATACTCTTATTTGGATTTGGTTCTTTTGTTATTTTACACTGGTTTCTTTAATATCCGAATTAAAGATAGCCATATTAAGAAATAAATCCATAGTCACGTCTATTAATTTCATCAAAAACACATTTTTGGGTGTAATTCCATCACCAGATTAGAATGAAAAACTCAGGCACTGAATGCCTCACTAAAGGGACCCTCCCTGCAAAATTGCAGAGGGAAAGAAGAAAGTGAAAATTTTCCCACTAAAAAAAAGGTAAAGGTTCCCTTGCTCGAAAGCCAGTCGAATCCGACTCTAGGGTTGCAGTGCTCATCTCCGTTTCAAAGCCGAAGAGCCAGCGCTGTCCAAAGATATTTCCGTGGTCATGTGGCCGGCATGACTAAACACCAAGGCGCACGGAACGCTGTTACCTTCCCACTGAAGCAGTACCTATTTATCTACTTGCAATGTCTTGCTTTCGAACTGCTAGGTTGGCAGAAGCTGGAACTAGAGACGGGAGCTCACTCTGCCATGCGGCACAGTTGGGTCTCGAACTGCTGAACTACCGACCTTCCACAGCCTGCAGTTCAGCAACTTAACCACTTGAGCCACCACAGCTCAATTAATCTTTTTTTTTTTAAAGGCATTTAAAAGTCCTTTCTGCAGAAAATATTAAGTGTATAAAGAAATGCCAACTGCAAAGAACCTGTTTGCCAAGAAGATGCTCTAAAGAGCCAGTTTGGTGTTTCACAGCATTTCAAATTGTTCAATGCAGCTGCTTTAGAGTTATGATTCTTCTCCTAAGAAATGTGTGGACTCTAATCTGGAAGAACTGGGTTTGATCCCCCCACTCCTCCTCTTGCACCTGGCTGGATGACCTTGGGCAAGCCGTAGTTCTGATAAGACCTGTTCTTGAAAAAGAGCAGTTCCTGTCAAGAGCTCTCTCAGCCCCACCTACCTCACAGGGTGTGTCTGTTGTGGGGAGGGGAAGGGAAAGGAGTTTGTAAGCCGCTCTGAGACACCTTTGGGTAGTGAAGGGTGGGGTATAAATCCCATCTCTTCTCTTTAAGAGCCAGTTTGGTGTAGTGGTTAAGTGTGCGGACTCTAATCTGGGAGAACCGGGTTTGATTCCCCACTCCTCCTCTTGCACCTGCTGGATGACCTTCGGCAAGCCATAGTTCTGGCACAGCTGTTCTTGAAAAAGAGCAGTTTCTGTCAGAGCTCTCTCAGCCCCGCCTACCTCACAGGGTGTCTGTTGTGGGGAGGGGAAGGGAAAGGAGTTTGTAAGCCGCTCTGAGACACCTTTGGGTAGTGAAGGGCAGGGTATAAATCCAATCTCTTCTTCTTCTTCTTCTTCAACTGCTTTTTGTGTTCTGGAAGGATGGTGGTTGTGATATTAATTGGTGGGATGTGGTGGCAATTTTAGCCAGTAAAAGCCAATGATGGTTTATGAAGCTATATTTACCAAGACAATAGCTGTACTTGCTTGGGCAGAGGGAGAATAGACATGGTTTCCCCCCAGGGAAAAAAAAAAGATCCTGGTTTAAATAGTGGGAAAACCCAACAGCCCACAATCCAAGTACTTCTTTAAGAAAAAAAAGCATATGGATCTTGTGCAATGACTAATAATAATCTAACCATCACTCTGGAAATATCTGCCCAGAAAGATCCTCACAGTTTGGCACTTTGCATTAAGGAGATGGACACAACAAGGTTACATTGCTGTCACTTTAACAAATTAGTTAAAACAAAAGCGCTGACCAAGTAACTGCCCCCCCTTTCTTTCTTGTCACAGAACTTGAGCAAAAAATAAAATAAACCCAAATATGCTTCAGCAGGGAGGCTTGGCAAGCATGCTGCCTGGGTGGGCGTTAGATGTTGGTTTAATCACACTCCGGGAGACGTGTGTCTCCATAGGCAGCTCTGCACAGGAAGGCCACATAACAAGACAATTAGCCTCTGTTCATATCTGATATACAGCCAAAGCTCTTTTGTGTAAAAAGAGAGTGAGCTACCCATGGGGGAAAAATCAATTGCTTTTTAAGAACAGCCATCACTTTAACGATCCAGATTCCTTGTCCTCAAGCAACCCCCCTGATAGATAAATTAAAAAAAAAAAAAAAAACCTCAAGGGGGGATGCTTTCAAAATCAGCACGAAACTTTGGAAGGTGGAGGATTTTGCCGTGTGTTGTAGGCTTGTGTAACCTCTTCTCAGTAAATGTGCAGAGTTTAAAATGCGTGTCATAAGGAGGAATAACAAGTCTTTCCAGACTACCCATTCCTCATGCAGGAAATGCACAGCTGTTTCTTCTTCTTTTGAACTGGATCCAAGCACCATTTACCAAGGCAGGGCTTCAGTTTCAGGGATATCACAGTTTCTCATCCCTCAGAATTAGAATCTGTCATTGCTTAGAAAAAGAATTCTTGCCCACACTAGCTTGAACCACTGCCCCCTTTTCTAGAGGTCATCTGGGAAGTGGTTGTGTGAGTAATCTGGGCATCTACTGTACAGTGTCAATGATATCACTGATGATGAGCAACAGAATTCCCCCAATGGCTGAAAGCACCCCCTGAAATGCTGTTCCCGGGGGATAGGAGAGCCTCAAGAACAGCATGATGGGGGCATGGAAGTTCTGCAGTGGAAAGTGGAAATCAGCAACCATAAGCAAACTATTCCCCTCGGATCCAACCCACTGACTGGCCCAAGATCACGCAGTAGGAAAGGTGGCTAATTAAGGATTTGAATGCAACCCAGTCCTTGAATCAGTTCATCCACTGGCTCTGTGAATTAACTTTGCCTTGAGTCTTCCCAGTTCCTCTATCAGCTCCTTCTTTGCAGGCAGAGGACTTAAATGGGTGGACAGAAGCACACCTATTCCCTCTCGCCCTGCAACTATCCATCATGTGTAGACTGGATATCATGCTATTAACTTTGAATCAGGATTTGTAGGATTATCCCACAAGGGGATAGAATGTGGTAGAGGCACACTTTGAAGTGATGATCTGGATAAACGCTAAGCTGACCCATATTCCTACTTTGATACTGGATATAATTTAATACCCCAGCCCCCAGCAAAGTGCTAATAATTGGATTATTATTAGTGGATGAATAAGCAGCTTAAGCTAACCTTTATTAGGCTAATGAACAGCATTTTTTTTTTTTGCAGCTAATATCCCCAATTGCTATGCCTGCCGTAAAACTGCTGGTTAAACCTGATAGAATTAAGATCCTTGCTAGGATTAGAGTTACGGAACGGCTGGCACCTAGGCCTCTGTTCCCTAATTCCGGCTAATTCAGGAGACCTTCTGCTTGCTTCCTGCCAGTAAAGGAAAAGGGGGGGGGTTGGAAAGAAAAATTACCATATTTGCTGAATATCCCCCCTTATTCTTTCTTAATGAGTAATTCCTAAATTGTAGAACATGTGCTGCAATTCATGCAGACCTTGTAGAATAGTGGGATATTAACAGTAACACTTATAAAACATAGGCAGTATCCGGGTCCTGCAAAATATGACATTACTTGAGGAATAAATATAAATTTCCCACCACTGTCAACCCCCCCCCGCCCCATTCCTTTGCCGTCTAATAATAGCCTAATTTATTCATGCTTTGATTTGGCAACAGGAACTAGGCTGACCTGCCTCCCTTTTTATTCCCACAGATAAATAAGAGCTTTGGCAAAAGAAAAGAAAAAAGGCAGAGGACTCTCTCTGCATTTAAAGGTGTTGTTCTAGCATTGCTCTCCGGAGAAATCACAGGATTGTTACTGCCTCACTCATTGGCCCAACTATGCTCCTTTGCCCCCCCCCCCAAACTAGGTTAAAACCAGGGAGGGAGAGGGAATCATGAAAAGAAGCCCAAAGAAACTGAATGCCTGGGATAGCTTGCTCAGAATACTGTACCACGGCTTACTCTTATTGAAATGGATTATCCTTGCCACTGTCATCGGGGTTTATGATAGACAGGGTTCAGGGTGATTTGAGGACCCTGGGGAGGCAGAAGTCGGAAGGAAAAAGAGGGGGAATGTGATATTTCCTTTCTACCAAGAAAAAAAATTGAACTGTTTTCCATTTTTGAACAATAGGTGTGACCAGGGGTCATTTCCTGCAGGAGCGCACAGGAGCGGAGCTCCGGCAGTAAAGAGCCCAGGGGGTGGGCACATGCAACAAGCCCCACCCCCTGCTCCCAGCAGCCCTCAGTCAGAGCAAGAAGCAGCCAGGTAAGCAGCAGAGCCCACCCCTGGTCCCCCGGTCCAAAACAGTCCAGTGGAGCCTGAGTGGTGGGTGTTGCCTTCTGACACACTTCTGGTGATTTCAGGGGGTGTGACATATGAAAATAAGTTATGCTAATGAGTTCCTGCACCTCTTTTTCTACAAAATGACCCTTGCATGTGACTAAGACTACAATCCTATACACAATTACCACAATCCTATACACAGTTACCAGTCCTATACACAATTACCAATATCCACTGTGCACTGTGGTGTTTCCTTCAGATTAAACACATACAGGACTGTGCTGCGAGACCAGCAACACATAGCCCCATTTACATACACCTCCTCACCTTTACCTGGGAGCAACAAGGCTGAATGCAGCCAAAGGTGCAAATCCAACTCAGAAGAAGGTACTTTCCCACAGTTGAGATGAAGCCTCCACAGTCAGTGTACCATAATCCAGACTAGTACAATATGCCACAAGCACAAAACAAGAACTAGAAATTTGTGCAGAGCCAATAAACTATTTTAATGGTGCACGAGTGCACACACACACACAAGTGGGAATATACAACAAAGTTGTTCTGAACTGTTTTTAGCTTTCCCAAGGATGGCTGCTGAAGTGGGACCTTGGCAGCCATCCTTGGTGGTTAGAGATTGGCTCTTTGGGTAATCCCAGCAGCTGCTTTTTAAACTGCTCCATCTGCTGCCCCTCCATTAGCAATCCCACCCCTCTCAGGTTCTTCATCTCCCCAGCCAGTCATCCAGGGACTTGCCTAGTCTTTCATTCCCATCTCCTCACTCTACCCACTTTCCACCCTTTCCCCCACCTTCTCAATTGTCCTCCCTTTCACTGCAGGGCCTTCTATTTTTCTTTCCTCTCCCCACTCCTTCTTCCCCTCCAGCTCACCTATTTCACAGTTAGACACCATTTTGGGTTGCTAAAGCACCAGAAGCAATCTCTCCCCCCTTGGTGCACATGCCGCTAGATGCTACAGTTTTATAAGAATTCTTTTAGTTTATTTTTTATATATTTTTCAAGAAAAAGTGGGTTTGCAGAAACATCATAGTCCTGAGTTGGCCAACCATGGCTATTAGATATATAAGCTTTTGATTAAAATTAAAAAAAACCCCAACCCTTACATTTACTTCTGGACAAATTTCTATTGTTCTCTGTTCACCTAACACAGGAGAAAGGTTAAACATGGAGACTCTCGTGTAATTAAATGATTAAGTGAAACTCCAAGATAGCTACTATGTAGGCTGATCTCATCTTTAATGCAATGTAATGAATTGCTACATAGAACTTGATAGTTGGAAATTCAATAAAAACAACTTTAAGCAAAAAGGGAAAGGGGAAAAAGCCCAGGGTTTATTTCTAGTACAAAGGCAGGGATCATTGTAGGTCCGTGCAAGTGCATCCACACAGGTATCACATACATATCACATCATCCAAATTCCAAAACCATTATCCAAATTCTTCTTCATTTGAATGGGTAGCCAAAAAACTGGCCCCAGAGGCAGAAACGTGGGTCTACGAAGGTTGAAAAGGTATTTGAATGAATGAACACAGCAGCTACTTGCTGACTGGTTAGTAAAGATTCAGTTTGTACAAGAATCTCTCCCCCCCCTCCCCCATGGCCTACTTGAGTTGGAGAGGAGTGTGTCTCCATATGCAGCACTGGCCACCCCTGGGAACTCTGGGGGCAGGGCAAGGGGAGGATGTGACATTGCATGATGTAACATTAGCATGTTGGTTGATGTGCTGAAACTCTGTGATAGAGTTTACGCAGTGTCAGCTGACACACTGAAGTCATATCTGGGTTTTCATCCGGACATGATGTTGACACACTGCATTTCTGCCCCCTACTGTTCTTCCACTAGCTATAGAAGCAAGGCAGTTGGGAGGGCCCAGGGACAGGAAAATCCCTGCCCAAAGCAGTCGAGTGGCATGGCTAGGTGCAACAGAAGGCAAAGCAGTAACCCCCCTTGGCTCTCTAGCAGTGAGGGCAGCACTTGCACATATTTCTGTTTCTGAAAGGGCAGCCACTTTTACAAAACTCCAGGCCCCATAACGATTCTGTTCTGCATAGTCTTTGTACACATTTATTTTGGCTGTAATTGTTGGATATAGTTAACTGTTGTTGAAGGTTGCACTTAATGTAAAATGAAGACAGCACATTTGCCCTTTAAAAACATATACGGATACTGCAGTGTCACATCTGTTCATATGATACAGTGACCATTATGAAGCAATTGAGAGCAACAATCACTGTGGGGGCTTCTTAGTACCGGTCACTGCTGCCACTTCACTGTGCCTGAGAGGAAAAGGGGTATAGATATGCTGACCACCTATCAGGAGGGTTCATTTCAACCAGCAATGGGTACCCTAGGAGTCCATATACCAGGCAAATTGACATAAATGGACACAAAGATGGAAGCCAGGACTGGTAGGCCCATAATCATGCCTAGGACACGGCCCTGGAAAGCACATGGGACCTTGCTCTGACAGCTGCAACTCCCCCCTCCCACCCTGCTGGCATCTGCACACTGCGGACAATGGACTTGCCTTGCCCCAGAGTTATTTCTTTTGATCTCCATCGCTAATCCCATCAATCTAATCTCATCTTTCCTCCTCACATTTCCTTGATAATAACAAGTCTTGACTTCTACCCCTTTCCCACACCCTAAACCCAGGTGGCTCATCATCAGTATTGTTTCCATTTTGATTAGTTTAAATTAGCAATCCATTAGTCCTTCAACCAACTAATCAGGAACCCCACCCAAATTGTACTTTGCATCTAGAAGAGAATCTCTGGTCCCTTTTGTCCACTCCTGGGACCTCTATACAAAGTTCCCAAACTACATTGTTTTATCCCTAATTAATCTCATCAATGCTTTGTTCTGAGGGACCCCACACATTAGCAAGCCCTCTGGACATGTTTTTGGGTATAAAAATAGCACTCTGTGCTCAGTCTCCGTGTGTCTGCCCTGGGCACCTACTGGCAGGTCACCCCCAAATTTGTTTGGGTGATTTCCCATCTTTCTAGCCTCTGCTCCATGGACTCCTGATCTCCTGGATAGGTAACACATATTTCCCCAACACCCTTCTATTATTCCAGCTCGCCTCTGTGCTTCCATTGCTTGTGTGTATGATTTAATGTGAGTTTGGTGCCAGTTTGGTGTAGTGGTTAAGTGTGCGGACTCTAATCTGGGAGAACCGGGTTTGATTCCCCACTCCTCCACTTGCACCTGGCTGGATGACCTTGGGCAAGCCATAGTTCTTATCAGAATACTTCAAGAACACTTCTTATCAGTTCTTGAAAAAAGAGCCATTTCTGTCCAAGCTCTCTCAGCCCCACCTACCTCACAGGGTGTCTGTTGTGGGGAGGGGAAGAGAAAGGAGTTTGTAAGTCGAGTTTATACAAACAAAAGATGGTAAAAGAGAGCCAGTTTGGTGCAGTGGTTAAGTGCGTGGATTCTAATCTGGGAGAACTGGGTTTGATTCCCCACTCCTCCACTTGCACCTGGCTGGATGACCTGGGGCAAGCCGTAGCTCTGACAAGAGCTGTCCGTGAAAAAGAGCCATTTCTGTCAAGAGCTCTCCCAGCCCCACCTACCTCACAGGGTGTCTGTTGTGGGGAGGGGAAGGGAAAGGAGTCTGTAAGCCGCTTTGAGACTCCTTTGGGTAGTGAAGGGCGGGGTATAAATCCAATCTCCTCTTCTTCTTTTATTTCTGTATGTGTGCATTTTATTAGGATTTTCTTTTTTTAATAAAAAACAACCCTTTTGGTTAAGCAACTGTCTGGCTATTAAGAGCTCTCATAAAAGGAAAGATCCCTGTAGACATAGGTAGGATGATCCTCGCTACTACTCCACCTCTCGCTGAGGCCTGCCAATTAGCTAATTTCCCCAGAAACTGAAGGCAGCAATTCAGCTTCTTAAAGCTGGTCGGAGTAACATGGGAGCACTTGGAATGTCACTGGAAATCTTGGAGGCTTATGCAGCTTGATAGATTCATATGGAGTATGTGATCTGAACTTGTGAACCTCTCCTACAGCTTGAATTTATCACGGGGAGTGTTAAATAATGCTTTCTCCATTATATTATACAAGTAATGGTGTGTTTGACCATCCAGTTTTGGTCCAGTTTATACAAACAAAAGATGGTAAAAGAGAGCCAGTTTGGTGCAGTGGTTAAGTGCGTGGATTCTAATCTGGGAGAACTGGGTTTGATTCCCCACTCCTCCACTTGCACCTGGCTGGATGACCTTGGGCAAGCCATAGCTCTGATAAGAGCTGTTCTCGAAAAAGAGCAGTTTCCATCAGAGCTCTCTCAGCCTCACCTACCTCACAGGGTGTCTGTTGTGGGGAGGGGAAGGGAAAAGGAGTTTGTAGGCCACTCTGAGACACCTCTGGGTAGTGAAGGGGGTGGGATAAATCCAATCTCCTCCTCCTCCTCTTCTTCTCCATGGTCCATATGGGTCTGTAGTCAGGCTTGTGAATGGATGGTTGCTGTGTACACCAGTTTGGTGTAGTGGTTAAGTGTGCGGACTCGAATCTGGGAGAACCGAGTTTGATTCCCCACTCCTCCACTTGCACCTGGCTGGATGACCTTGGGCAAGCCGTAGCTCTGATAAGAACTGTCCTTGGAAAAAAAGCAGTTTCTGTCAAGAGCTCTCTTAGCCCTGCCTACCTCACAGGGAGTCTGTTGTGGGGAGGGGAAGGGAAAGGAGTTTGTAAGCCGCTCTGAGACTCCTCTGGGTAGTGAAGGGCAGGGTATAAAACCACCTTCTTCTTCTCTTCTAAATGTTCCTGACTGTGTGCCACATTATATTTGATGTAGAGGATCACATTACTGAATACTTCTCCACCTACCAAATAAGTTTCCTATATCTAGAAAATGCCTATCAGGGAG
>NW_015164705.1:433359-433498 GCF_001447785.1 Gekko japonicus | reverse complement strand
TGTTCAGGAAATGTATTCATGAGGAAACACTCAGCCACACATCATCATCATCATCATCATTATTTATTACGGTCAAAGACCCATCAAACAGCATACAGGATCATAAAAAGCAAACCCAGGTTACCAAAACATTACAGAG
>NW_015164705.1:425132-430940 GCF_001447785.1 Gekko japonicus | reverse complement strand
AAAATTGCCTTATATTCTTTTTTCTTCTTTTGAATTTCAGCTGCTAAAATAGAGTTTGGGGCACTTTGAAAAACCTTAAAGGACCTAATTAGGCTTACCTTGGCCTGCCTACAATCCTTATCAAACCAACTATTGGAATTCCGAGTTGTCTGTTGGAATTCGAAACCAGTTTCCAGAATTCTCTGCTGTCTTTTGCGTTGGCGGCTTTAATCAAGGCCTGCCATTTGTTTTGAGAGTCAGCTAACTTTTTGGCTCTCAAAATTGCCTTATATTCTTTTTTCTTCTTTTGAATTTCAGCTGCTGAAATAGAGTTTGGGGCACTTTGAAAAGCCTTAAAGGACCTAATTAGGCTTACCTTGGCCTGCCTACAATCCTTATCAAACCAACTATTGGAATAAGAGCTCCTTACATGGGTCTTATAAACTTCTTTTGAAAAAAGGGGGGTTAGTGTAGAGGTTAAATGAGTATATATGGTCAGAGGTGAGAGGTCTTCCTTTGCTTGGTTTGCAAAGTTACTGAAGAAAGTTTTCCCTTGCTCTGACAGAGTCCACCTAAGGAACTTATCGTTTAGCTCTTTATTCCACTTAAGTTTCTGTCTGCCTATCATTGGTATTGAAGTGGAATATGGATCGCAATTATTAGAAAAACCAGCTAAGTCCTTAGGCCATCTCAGTATAAGAGGAAGGTGGTCACTTTCAGGTCTTGCATCAACTAATAAATCAGTGACTCTTATAAACAAGCATTGCGAAGCCATTTGTGCAAGGCATAGACCAGCGTAGTTTGCAACTGGATCTAAAGATCCCCCCCAACAAGCTTCGGATGGGAATAATGCCATGCCATTTGAGGACCAACAGGTCAAACAGGTTCTTCCTGAACAAACCCAAAGGGAAGCTCCTGTCGCTCCATCTTCCAAACCAATAGGTCCGAACATCGAACTTTCCTGCAAAAATGGATGTGTCTTCACTGACGATGATGGCCAACTGGACCTCATAACTGCTCATTGACTACCCGGTCCTGGGTCGGCCCCCACCTCTAACCAAGATATTTTGCTCCTGTCATGGAATATTGTGGGTTGGTCTGGCAAAGCTCTGGATAGGAACTTTATCGACTACTTAACCCAATTTAACATTCTTCTCTTACAGGAAACGTGGATGTTATCAGATTTTGACCTCCCTAACTATTTTGCTTTCTTCTCAGCAGCTCTACCAAGCTCCAAAGGGGGAAGACCATCGGGGGGGCTATGCATTTTAATTGACTCAGCCTTAAATGCTGAAGCTGTAGAAATTCAGCTTGCAGACAATACTGTACAGGCTGTTCATTTTAAATTCTCTATCTATTCTATATTATGTTTTAACTGTTATCTTCCCCCCCAGCGATCTCAGACACAAATCCGTGCTCTCTGGGAAAAGCTGGAATCAAGCATTGATTCCTGTATGCAAAGGTTTCCCAAGGCAATGGTTTTGGTTGGTGGCGATTTAAATGCAAGGGTGGGTCCAAATGACGAGATGCACTCAGCCACACAGATGCCCACCCTCAGTTTGAAGTGGTCCAGTGTAGGAACCCTATTATAACATTTGGTGTTTATGCAAATTAGTTTAATCAAGCTAAGAACTGGTTACGTACTGTTTTTTGTCAGACCTGTTCTTCTTTAGTGGTAGTAAACCCTTCAAAGCATTTGTGTAGCACAGAGCAGTCCTTTCCAGCTTTTTAAAGCCCGGGTTCCCTCTTCAGTGCCAGACTACAGTATGGTACCATGCAGCTTAATCCTGTGCATGCTGCTTTGCAAGCAAGTCCTACTGTGTTCAGTGGCTTTTATTCCAAAGGTAAGCATGCAGAGGATCACAGCCTCCATGTTTTACCCTATATATACATTTATGCATTCTAGTCTTTCTCCCTCTCTTTACTGCTCTTTCCTTCTCTTTTTCCCTTGAAAAACATTCTCGTTCACAACAGAAAAGCAAAAAATGATGCCACTGTGACTAGTATGGCTCACCTTAAACCAGGGCACAACTCACTTGAGCATCTCAAAAAGGGACAATGTCTATCGAAGACACTGTCCGAAGACGTTTCCGTGGTCATGTGGCCGGCATGACTAAACACCAAGGCACACAGAACGCTGTTACCTTTCCACTGAAGCAGTACCTATTTATCTACTTGCTTTCGAACTGCTAGGTTGGCAGGAGCAAATGTCTAAACCAGTTGAGCTTTCTATATTTTTAGATAAATTGAGATTACTAGTGGTGCAACCCAATGCAGAATTACTCCAGTGAAATGTATGGGTTTAGATTTAGACTGGAGTTATTGTGCATAGGATTGCAGTACAAATATCATTGGGGATGCATTCACAGGGAGAATCTATTGGGTGGTTCAGTTAAGCCACAAATAAAGTCACAGTCTTTCATGGGTAACAGAGTGCCCAGCAGAACCCAGTGCTATTGTGGCAATGCCAGATGATATCAAGCACAGAATCACCATCCAAGCAAGGGGGGGTTGGAAGCCTAGCAAAACAGTGCCTTCTGTTCTTAATATTAACAAAAGTTTGCTGTTATACTACTCTTAAATACTCTCTGTGACCAAGCAGGATAGGGATGAGAAGGTCTTGAGACCAAGAAGTGAAAATTTGGGGGGGGGGGAACCGGGGACCACTGAATAATTAGGTGAAGGAAGACAGAAATGAATGAGAAACGTGTGGAGAAGAGGGAGAGAAATTAAGAGAGGGAAAGGTTGTTTTATCTTGCTGCAACACCCTAACTACTGCTTTGCAAGATCTGGCTGAGCTGGGTACAAGGAAAGGAAGAGAGACTCTTGGGGAAAATGACCTGCAGGCTGGCCATTACTGTAGCAGCTATTAGTGTGCTGCAGCTCCCCCCCCCCACTTCCTGCCAAAGCCCCATGACTTCTGGAGGACTCCCCACCACAACCACCCCTTCCCCAGGCCCTTCCAGGGGTGGGGTGACTTCCCTGCATGCCAGCAGCCCCTCCAGCTCCATCCCAGGCTGGCAGTTGGGGGGGGGCTGTGCCACCACCCCCTGTATTTGAAAGCCTTACCACCAGGCTCTGACATCACCACAATGGCGCTGAGAGTAGTCATAACAGTCCCCTAGTGGTCTCAACGGGCATTTATCCAAGGGTGGCACAGAGCACCAGATTGTCTGCAGCTGTGTCCCTCTCAGGACTTCCATTCCATCCCCTCCCCTTACCTCCTTCTCTGGCATTCACCCCCTTTCGCCAGGGCTTCCTTCCTTCTCAATGCTCAGCCTTTGCTTGGGTGGGACCATGCCCTCCTTCTTAGCAGAGGTCAGCTGCCTCTCCTGGTTATCGTCTTCAGCCCCACCTTTTGATGCATGGGCCACAGGCCAGGGAACAGGAAAGGCTGGCCAGCAAAGGGCAACTTGGAGAAGGGAGGGAAAGGGGGGGATAATCCACCCTTGACACAAGCAGGGGTGATCATCCCTCTCTGCCCCCAGGCCCATAGGCATCTCAGCTCCTGAGAGCAGGAGGGGAAGGGGGGAAAGCCACATCATTCCCTCCAGCCACCACATGGGCCTCCATGCTCCGACTTGTGAGCATGAGTTGTTTTTTATTATTTTTGTGTGATATCAGTGCCTCCCGACTTATTTAAAGGCCCCCCAAATTCAAAAATCCTGGCTATGGGCCTGATGTGCTGGCTTGGTTGTATGATCTTTTAAGCAAGTTTGCTTCAGGATGTAGTCAGACATGCCGTTTGATCCATTACTGTCCCCTTCCATATTTGAAATGCACGATCAGGCAGCAATGTCTGTCATGCCCCAGTCATCTGCATCCCGTCCCCCCCCCTTTACTGCGTGTTTCTTTGATTCTTGTGAAAGTCCAACCCTTTTGGGCTGAGCTGGTTTCAAACTGGATTTCCTGTTGTCTGATCCCTACGTTGTGAACCCAAGTTGTCAGTCAGGTCTGACCAGTCTCTTTTGTTTTCCTGGCTGCCATTAAAAAAAAACACACCACTATTTAGCGATGTGCACATAACTGCACCTCCAATACCCTGGCTGTGAAACTGAGGGGAGGGACAGGCTGCCACTGTGTTTTTGGCTTGCCTCCTCTGTAAATTTGTCCTGTCAGGGGAAAGGGCTTTGGGGCAGCTTTGCTATTCTCTTGTATACACAAGAGCCCAGATAGACATGATGTCAGGCAGGAGTAGCAACTGCAATTCTTCCTGCTCCCCTCCCCACCGCAACACCTTCACATTCTATTGCTTCAATATGCAAACAAGGCTGTTTAGCTGAGGGCTCAGGCTCTGTTACTGAGCTCCTCACACTGACCCTGAAGTAAAAAGGTTCAGTTTCATAGCTGCTCAGAGCCGGAACTCCGTTCCTGTGCGTTCCTGCCCCAAAACAGCCCTGCTTTTCCTTCAAAACCGGGGGGGGGGGATCCTGGCTGGAAAGTCCTGAGCATTTTCCTCCCTTTTTCTTCAATGCAGGGGAAAGGACCTCCACACCTGGGCTATGAAAGCTGAGGGGAGGTTCAGGCTACCGCTGTGTTTTCGATTGCAGTCTGATCAATCAACCACGGATGTCTGATCGGAACTCTTTGTGACAAATTACTCGAGATTAGATTAGACACGTGGCCAGACCCCACTAAACTCGACATCTGATTGCAGCCCTAGAGTGCTTTTTGCGATGCTCAGACTTCCCTGTGCCCTGAGGGGCTGCAGCCAGAACTGCATTTTGAAAAGAAAAGAGGTTCAAGTGGGCACAGCATGACACTGGCTTCAAGGTGCCCCCTTCAGGGGCCTTCCTCAAGCTTCACCCAGGGCAGAGTGCACCCCCCCGCCCTTGGTATGCCACTGGTAACTGCATATATTTCAGCTACTGCGGTCACAGAATTTGCTTCCAGAATAATGTGAATGGAGTCGCATGTCACACATTTGGTTTCCAGATGAAAGCATCCCCAGATATACTAAAAAGCCAAACTGGTAAATTTCTGAACTGGTCCTCAGAGTCTTGTTTTAAGACACATTATTTTTCAGAGGCTTAAATGAGAATACAGATTACTTTAAAGGCTGCGTTCTCCTATTCTAAGGTCAAGTGATCCTCAAAGCGAAAGCTTTCAACATTTTATTTGACTGTTTGCTTTCAGAGATCAAGTGTTAAATGTTTTCTGCTCCCTTTCAGCTTTCCTGAGCACAGGTATTTGTGTTGGCACTTCTTTTACGAGTGAACCCTCCAACCGGTTAGCAAATATTGGGCCTCTGCCAAGACCCCTCGTCTCAGTTCCCTTCTTTCTGTGAAATTATGTTCCTCTCTTTCCCAGTCATTTCCCCCTTCCCACCTGCTGCTTTTGCCAAGACTTGATCACAGAAAGTGGATCACAATAATTAATACACGTTCTTATCTTTCATACATTATTTCACCCAAAGGCCTGGTTGAAAGAACATTGACATTATTTTTTTACAACAAGCTCTTTTGAGTTCTTCTTGCATTTTGCTATAATAAACTCATCTACCATGGCTTAGTCTTTTCTTATGCCTTTAGCATTAGGTCTTGCTTATTATACCTTAGAGAAAGACTGAAAAGGCAAAGAACTACTCTGGATGTGGAGCCGTGGGAAATCTCAGTGCCTGTAATCTTTTTTCAAGGCACCACTGGAAAAAGGAAAGCTAGGCAACAGCAAAGCAGGATCAATAAGACGGTGATATAAAAAAGGTAATCCATAGCAAGTAAGAACTGTCTCCCAGTGTGCACACATCTCCAAACACAGTTAGAGGAGCCAGGAGGCAATAGCATGCAGCCTGTTCTGGACTCAGGGATGCATTCTTCTCGATTTGCCTAT